>NW_004797441.1:387981-389743 GCF_000002075.1 Aplysia californica
CACACATACACAGACACTCAGACGCCAACAGACATAAAAGCGCACATAAAATGAAATCAGACTTAAAATTATATCCCTTCTGCCCCTGCCTCTCCTTCAACTATTAATTTGGGTCTGTCTCTGTGCCTTCACTTGTCAAAATCACGTCTTTAATTGAGTAGTTTCGCATCCTTATGAAAGCATTTCATAAGTTAAGGCTTCTTTTTTTTTTTGGCTTTCTTTGCTCTGTACAACCTTCTATCGCAGATGGCTATTCAATCTTTTAGATTTTCCCGTCTGGCTATCCAGAGCCCGTCCATTAGAAAATAAAACGATGTTTTGCTGACAACGTGTGGAAGAAGACATCAATTCATTCAAAGTATTGAACATAATATGTTTTAATTTTTCTGAAGAACACGTAAAAATTGATTGCATTCGGCCACCAGTAAGCATTTTTATCGCTATTTGTTAATAATAATAACCTGACATTTTAGTCGATTTACGGTATTCATTTCCCTGTTGGCAATGAGCCACATTCGGAAGATAGGATGCGAAATAAAAATATGTATTGCTATGTTTATGGAATTTTTATGTTAGAGAGACTGGTAGATGGGGGGGGGGGGTGGGGGAGGGTGGTTGCAACCACTAGTAAGGCTTAAAAGACGCCCTTCATCACAGAGGAAAGTGTCATTAGATATAGCCGTTGGGTTGTTTTTTTTTGGGGGGGGAGGGTTGGGTTGTTGTTTTTTGGCTGAAGCCTTCTTTTATCGATTTTAGACTACCAAGGGATCTTTAACGTGCGCAACTTGCACTCGGGACCTTCGAGTGTTTAGCCCTTTTCCGAGAAGACTAGGTGTAGATCTTTTCTACCAGAAGATCAGGGGTGTGGCTAAAAGACAGCAGTAAGAAGAAGCCAAGGAGTAGCAGTAGAAAGGCTGCAGAAAGAGTCAAGAGCCCAGAGGAGGGGGAAAAGGAGGGTGGGGGCAGAAAGTGGAGACGAAAGCAGACGACAGAACATTGCTAGAGAGCAGGAAAGGGGGTGAAAGGAGACCCTTTTAGAGAAGAAAATGTTACCGTTGCTGCCCGGATTAGAACCCGGGACCTTTGAATGAGAGGCGGAAACCTAAACTTCTCTGCCACGAGAGCCCCCATGTAACATTTGAACTTCAAAAAAAATATGTGAACTGGAAAAATGAATAAAACCCGTGTTGTCAGTTTATAGTTTTAAAGCTCAAGTCTAATGGAATCAAAAGTAATTCCAGGAAAACTGTCTTATTTTTCAAATTCAAAGCCCATACACACTGTCTTAAATATTAACTTGTAACGGAGCAAAGAGTTCTGAGGGTTGGAAAACAATCATGTTCTTCCTTTGACGTCACAACATGGCCGCTTCCTTCAAGGTCACCTTATCCATGGCAACGCTCACAGTGGGGAGTGAAGAGGGTTTATACTTTTATAGGAGATAAAAATAATAATAATAATACGGATCTGGGTTGATTGAGCGTGTTTTTCATTTGAGGCAGAGTGTTTATGTGTGTGTGAGTGTGTATGTGTGTTTGTTTGTGTGTGTGTTTGTGTGTGTATGTGTGTGTGTGGGAGTGTGTGTGTGTGTGTGGCAGTGTGTTTGTGTGTGTGTGTGTGTGTGTATGTGTATGTGTGTGTGTGTGTGTGTGAGGCGGGGGAGGGGAGGGGTTTTGTGTTTGCGTCTTTAAAACAATATTTTTGATGTTTTTTGTATGCGAGTGTAACTGTGTATAATTATGAATGTGCGTGTGAGATATAT
>NW_004797441.1:391532-396537 GCF_000002075.1 Aplysia californica
ATTATTATTATTATTATTATTATCATTATTATCATTATTATCATTATTATTATTATTATTGTCACGATAGTTTTTGCGGCCAAAGGGGTGGGTGTTGATCTTGTTTTCCCTTGACGTGTATGTGTTGTTTTTCGTTTCATTTTGTATCTGCCGCTGCTGGTGGTTATGGTGTTCTTGCAGTTTCCTGTGTTTGCATCAGAATTATTTGTCGTGTTACTGCTGTCTGTTTAACTTGGTTTCTTTCTCTTTTCCGTTTTCTTTTATTCACATCCCCCCCTGACACAATTATTTAGATCAATTACAAGAAACACACCAATCCTGCCAGCCAGGGTCAGCGCCGCGTGAGAGGGATACCACATTTTGTCTAAATAGAAAGACAGAGATACATTTAATCCTGTTCTAACGACCACCTTGTCCAAGACAGTCACCCGTATAAAAGATCACTTGCCACGTTCCTTCTTGCTGTGTTTGTTCTGTATTATGACGTCGCTGACGTCAAGTCCCCGTGTGGGGGGAAGGTGGACCAAGATGGCCCAAAACAGACAGAGCTGGAGATCCTTTGTTGCCGCCCTAAAGGCCAGATGGCGTAACGGGAGGTAAGAAGAAGAATGACGCCTCTCAAGATGTCCACCTATCTAAGACAACTATTTTCCTCTTCACGAAGGGTGAATGTGTTAGATAATTTTCGACTGCACTCGACAAAAATTCTCGCTACTCAGGATTCGAACTCTGATGATCATTCGCGTGCAGCGGCGAAGAGCCTGACCGCTACATCACAGAGCCTGACCGCTACATCACAGAGCCTGACCGCTACATCACAGAGCCTGACCGCTACATCACAGAGCCTGACCGCTACATCACTTACCCTCCCTGTCTTTTTGTCGCTTATTGTGCTCGTCGCTGTTGTTATTGATGGTGAAGTAGGCAGCAATGAATGTCACCACAACAACTAGAAGGGCAACGATAGATACGACAGCAATTAAACAACAAAATCGATTCATCAAGCACCACTGTGAATCGTCAATTAATGCCCAGTAGGGACCTATCCGTGATCGATAAAAGAAACAAATCAGATTTTTAAAGAAAAAGCACACCGCTCTCAGTACTATTGTTGTATCGAGTAGCTCCGTGTGTCTCCTGGAATACTCTATTTCTTCCAGTCCCTTGCTGGCCTTTACAGACAATATCAAACCAAAGCAGCCCCTTGACCTTGGTTCACCCTTAATGTTACCTCAAGGTATCTAGTAAAGTGTTAAACTCCCTCAAAACAACCCACCAACACCCATAACATTAAAGTCCACCTGGGTTTCGAAGTCTCAAAACCTTAGTTCGCCTTGAATATCAGGGTTAAGCGTCCAGAAGATTCTAAACCACTGTCCGCCTTTTTTTAATGTCAGGATTGAGAAGTCTCTAAACCATCGTCCTACTTTTACATTAATATTCCTAAAGAAGCATCCAAACAAACGTGTGCCTTGGATATTGTGACAATTGCTCTGTCCAAATTAGGGAGTACATAACAGTCTGACCTTGACCTCGGTTTTAACGTTAACACTGACATCATTTTGACTCACTCATGTCTTCACCATCATTATTTTTTCCCAGCTACTTATATTTAGATGCTGCTTTAACCCATATCTACTGTCTTTCAAATCAATGATCCTGTTAGTTTTACACATCCTGTATCAGATCTGAGATTTTACCTTCGACCCCTCTGTCCGTTTTCCCCATCCCCTCCCCCTCCCCATCTCCCCTCTTACTCACCCACCCTCAGAGCAAGCAGGAAGACGGCCTGGAGCGAAGTGAGACAGGCTGGGGCAGCGTGGACATCTCCCAGTACACCTACAAGAAGGAGGACGAGGAGGCACGCACGCCCACCCCTCCCCCGACCCTCACGTCTCACGAGGACAGACGTGTCGACCGGAACAGGAAGCAGAAGGTAGGCGTACAGCACGTGACTAGCTCTGGGCCAATTAAAAGCGGTCTCGGCGGCGGCGGCAAGAGCGCAACAGCAGCAGCTACAGCGACAGTCTCCTCTGCTCACCTCCTCCTCACGTCCTCGTCACCTCCATCATCATCATCACCCTCTTCATCGTTTTCGTCCTCGTCCTCATCACCATCATCGTCTCTGTCGCTTTCATCGAAAGTCTACTCGCTAAAGACATCCAAACCTGCCTGTTTGTTTGTACCACGTAGCAGCAGCCTCAGTAACATCAGCAACATTAACAACAAAAATAATAGCTGCAGCAACAGCAGCAACAGCAGCAACAATAATACTAATAACACTACTAACAAAAGCTGCAGCGACAACACAGAACGGTTTAGGTCGCCCTCGCGTAAAGTTACCAACCTTTACCAACCGCGGCCAACTTCTTGCGAGCCAGACATCAGTTCGAGGAAATGGAGGAGACAACGGGACATGAGACACAGCCTGCGGACTTCAAGCGAAAGTGAGCTATATGCTTCTCCGTCAAGTGGTGCCACTGTTCAGATTCACCCCGAGCCACGAGGGCTCTCTCATGGCTCCGACCCCCAAATAGGACTGGGAATTCCCCAAAATAATTCTGGACTGTGGTGTGACGAGAAAGATTTCGGTGAACACCAGAAGTTTTCTTGTGTTGATGGCACCTCGAGAGAGACTGGAGTCTCACTGGAGACGAGGGGTTTGGACCAGAAGATTTTAGACATCAAGAAAATAGGGGGATCAGACTTGCACAAAAGCAAAGTAACAAATCTGGATTTGCAAGCGAATGATTCATTAACAAAATTATCAAACCGTGATAGACTTTGCCCTTCGGCATCAATCAGCTCTTTAGAAAGTATGCATGAATCAGTTCCAGGAACTGTTTGGAACATTGGATTAGATGAAAACCACACAGGCTCGAATAACGTTAGTGCATCGATTGTTATGGATGAAAAAAGTGGGGAAAGATTTGAAACCCAGACTTCAGAAACCCGCAAGACTGGGTCTGGCTCTGGAGAGTTGGTCAGTGGGCGAACTCAAACTCCAGATTTGTCTGCCCCTAATCGATCTCCATTAGGCGCTATCGATTCACTCAGCGACGGAACGATTGAAGCGAGTCGCGTTGAGCTAAGCATGAAGACCTTTTCCAAAGAAAGGCGCGGAAATGTCAATAATACTGGACTGGAAGATAAAGGTGATGATTTAAAAGTAAGAAATGGTTCACCCTGCCCGAGCGATATACAGGTAGGTTTACGTTTGACGTACATTGTTCCAGACAAAGACAAATCATCCCGGACACCATTGGAAATGGTAAGGGAAGACAGCGCTGAGATGCGAGAAGAGGAGAATGAGGAGGAGGAAGCTGGACAAGATGTTTCACGTAGTGCAAGATCTGCCAGCCGCTCTGTGACACTGACCCCGCGTCCTCGTCTAGCTCGAAGCGACGCACTTGTGCCTCCGGAGGAAACAATTGACCTACGACCTCTAGCAAATACCGCTGTTGTAAAACCGGGTTCAAACTGTTTCCCAGCACACCGAGAGGAGAACTCACAAGGGTCTACATCTCATGACGAGCGAGATCCCAGAAGCAGCAAGACAAGTCAAGCCAGCACATGTCAGTCAGGAAGTACACCAAGTCATCATGTCGAGGTCTCAACTACGTCACAGCAGCATGGCGGGGGGCTGAGGACTCTTTCACCTGGTTATTTGGAGCACCCGTCTATCGTCGACCTAAGCCGGAGGCACACCCGATATCTCTGCTTCATGAGGTCACACTCGCTTGAGGAACATGGCGCCCGCGCCTCTCGACCAATCACCGAGCAGACGCATCATCAAGAAATTAGCGGTGGGGATTGTGGTGAAAGGGGTGGGGCTTCTCATACAGAGACCAATGAGAAGACGTCACGCCGACCACGTAGTCTGAGGAGGCGGGGAAGTCTTCCGGTGCACAATCTGGGCTGGGAGGGAGGGGCGGAGGGGAGAGTGGACAATGGTCACTGTGGAGGGTCCACGCTTGAGCTGGACCTGGCACAGAGAGTGATACTGAGGAAACGTGTGTTGGCCTCACTCAAGCCTGAGGAGAGGGACGGACAGGGGCAGTGAAAACTGTATGCCCGGGCGGAGTGGTTGAGAGTGTGGTTGCTTGGGTATGACTGAGTTCATATTATTATTTTATTATATTACATCCATATGCTTGCGGAGATCCGTCTGTATATGTGTATTTAAGTATGCACATGCATATATAAGGAGAAAGAGAGCAGTGGCGGTGGGTGGGCCAAAATTTTGGGGGGAGGGTGAGCTTAGGTTGCTTTTACTTCTTTACCACTAAATAGCAAGCAATAAGAACAAAACAGTGGTGATTTTTTCATGCTCACCGCGAGCCACGGCATTCTGAGAACCATTCAAACGAGAAGAGTCACCTTTGTCTTCCTTCTCTTTGTTCTACGTTAAATTCTGTTGGATGCTGGGGACGAAACCGTTTCGCCTCCAAACTTCTCTAATTAATTTTGATCTGATGAAAAAGTTGCCTCAAAAGTGGCTTGGTGTAATTAATAACTGTTAAATCGCAGTTGCAAACACACAAACATGGATACACAGCATTCCACTAGCTGGATTAGGCCGTGTAGTCGAGGAAAGTAGATAGCCCCTAACAAAGGTCCAATGGGAGCTTAGGTAACTGTGTCACTAGGGGAAAGTGTGTCGTAAACTTTCACCCCTTTGTCAGGGCTAGGACAGCGTGAGCGCTCCGTGCAGGGATTTTTTTTCAAGGTTCTACCTTTTTACAAGAAGAGTTTTATTAACAAGGGGCCGTGGGAACGGGCTCATTCTTTGCTGAGCCCTAAAGACATTTGATTGGCTGTTAGGTTACTATAGTTGTAAGCGGTGAAAAGAGTGATTGGATAAAAGAGCAAGCTACCAAGTTGATAACTCGGTGTTCATTGCGTGCGATCATAATAGTTTCAACTGCTTATTTCGTTATTTTCGTTTGCTTTGGGATAGTGTTGGGGGATGGGGAGGGGGGCTCGAGCCCGTGAGCCCTTCACT
>NW_004797441.1:396938-401938 GCF_000002075.1 Aplysia californica
CACACACACACACACACACACACACACACACACACACACACACACACACACTCAGCTTAAATCAAAGACTGCACTTCTTAGCCACATATCACGACTGTAATTAATCCCTTTTGGTCGTTCGTCTTAACGATGTTACCTTACTGAATTTGTTGTTATTGAATTGTTGTTTTTATCGTTGTTATTGATGTTTTGTTGCTTTAATTGTGGTTGGTTTTACTGTTGTTGTTGTTTTTGTTGTTCTTATTGTTGCTGCTGCTGCTATTGCTGTTGCTGTTGGCGTTCTTTTTCTAACATTTTTAGTTTGTTGTTAGTATTGTTATGGTTTTATTTGTTTAGCTTTTCAGTTTGATGAGTCTTCTAAAGATGTAAAAAAGTTTTTGCACTAATCGTGTAATTGGAAGACACAGGTCAACTTTTTACAGAATCCACAAATATTACTGAGGTCGATCATTGTGTCCTCAATAAAACCAAAAGTCAGCATGCACGATAGATACGAGTAGTATAAAACTGCAATGCACAAAGCTTTGTGTCTTCTCTCACCCTTTAATTAAACAACAGCGTCTTGAGAATTTTTCAAGTAACCATTTAACCATTATAGTGCGATGAAAAATTCGTGGTGCAACTTATCCTCAAATAAACTCGCACAAAAAAGTCAAGGAACAAAAATTCAAAGAAAGATAACTGAAGAACAGTTTAACCGAATTTATTCATTTTTTCACAAAAGATGCTTTCGACTCTCTAGATTAAGTGTGTACACTTTCAGATTTCAACAACAACAAAAGTTCATGTAAAATGAGTTTAAGTCACACTGGTCGGATTGCAAAAGTCTGAACAGCCATAGTTCTTCATGAACATTGTCAATACTGGATGTAGCCTCTCCGTTTGATCAAACACTCTGCACAGAGTCGACGCATGGACCGGACATGCCTTTGGAGAACTTGTTGGGGTAGGTTCTGCACTCCTAGACGAGGTAGTCCAAGAGTTTTTGAAGGTTTTGTGCAGGAGGGTGGTTGTCCCTGATCAACAGGTCAATGTGATCCCAAATGTTCTTTATTGGGTTCAAATCCGGAATAGAAGTTGGTCAGTCCATGTAGATGACAGCTCGCTGCTGCAGGAAGTCCCCCACCATGTGTGCACGATGTGGCGTGGCGTTGTCGTCCTGCAGTACAGCCTGGGGTCCAATCTGCTGCAGCAGAGGAACAGCAAGGGGAAGCACGATTTCCTCCCTGTACATTGCCGCGGTCGAACTGCCATGTATATGGTACAGGGGGGTCCTGTGGTGAGCTGAGAAGCCTTCCCACACCAGAACGGACCCTCCACCGTAGGGCACCGCCTGCAGGATGCACTCATGGTGGAACAGCTCTCCTCGGCGCCTCCAGACGTGGGCTCGCCTGTCTGGGTGCAACATGTTGAATCTGAATTCGTCCGAGAAGACTACCTGGTCCCACTGACATTGTGTCCACTGTGAATTTCGAGCGGGCCTCGCCCGGTGAGCTGCTTTGTGGGAATAGCGCGTGCCTTGGGCGCCTGGCAGGGACATGAGAAGCTAAGCTGGCTCTACGGTTCCTTACCGTCTTCTTGCTCTCGTGGACATTGGCTGTCACACGTAGTTGGTCCCTGATACCGTTTGCAGTGGTGGTTCGTGACGTCACGGCCTGTTAGACGATGAAGTGGTCGATGCTGTTGTTAGTCAAACTCGGCGGTCCTGGTCGAGGCCTGTTCTGGACCCTTACGGTCGCTCGCCATCGTTCTTGCAGCCTCTATATGACTGATGGAGACACCCCAAGTCGAAGAGCAACAACTGGGAACGTGGAGCCATCTTGGAGCCAGGTAAAGGCTCGTCCTCCGTCGACATCAGGCTGCGAGCGTTGTTGGACCATCGTGTTAGTGGGCAATATTCACAGCTAAGACATATTATGTTTAGCACGTGCCAAGCTTTGTTTTAGCTAACAGTCCCTTTGCCAATGTTGCTGAGCCCGATAAATTTTGTGGGTCTGTGAAATATTGAAGTTTGAATTTGACAGGTGAAAACACATGTTGTTCCTTGCCTTTTTAGGCGAGTTATCTCTTTAACGGGTGAATCAATGTCATCCATACTTTGCATAGCAGTTTGTATCAATTTGTCTTAACTAAATCATATTTTTCTAGGACAATTGAGGTGAGATTAAAAAACTTTTTTTCATAAATTTATATAAAATACTTGAAATCTCTGTCTTAGGTAAAATGGTATTGTTCACAGCATTTCCCGCTTCTCACACACATTTTGATTACGCATATGGCCTACGTCACAGCTTATCAAAGACAATTTTTTACTTGCAAAACTTGTTACAAGAGATTATTGTTATTCATGAAGTGAACATGTTTTTGCACTAATGGCTCTCAAAAATGCTTTCAATAAGCATAATGTCCCGATTGGAAAAACTTGACCGACTTGCTATTAAAAGCAATATCGACCCAGTTGTTAATGTTCAAATATCTGTAGAAACCACCCACTTGGATTTTTAAAATTAGATCTAGGATTTATTAAGGAATTTTCTAAAAATACAGCTTGCAGATATTTACAGAAATGTTGATCTGTTAAGACAAATTGATACAAGTCACTGTGCAAAAATTGGAGAACCTATGTTCTATAGTTGAGGAGATATTTGACAATAAGTCGCACCAATCATTTTTTACCCCACTATAGAGCATGGCACAAACACTTAAACGGGGGTCTAAGTTATGATGGTTGCGTTCTTCCCCGTTGCACACCGAATATGTGTGTCCGGTCCCGAAGTTATTTTATCAAGTACCCCCTTACTTTCTCTGAGCTGTTGATTCCACTCAACCTGGACTAGCCCTGGCAGTTAAGGGAAATTGTACCCTGGTAGAATTATGATTTACATTATGTCGATAAAAGCGTAAAACGTTTGCAATTATTTGCATTTTATCCTGCTCAAGCATCAAGTATTGAACCAGTTGGCCTTGTTTCCACCCTGTGATAAAATTATGCTCTCTTTGGAATATGTGACCTTTTTTTTAAGGCTGGCCGTTTATTTGATTTAATGTATGAGTGTCGGTGTTTGATTAAGAGAATTAAATGATTTTGAGGAGCAAACGAAAGAGAGAAAGGGACTGAGAGAGAGAGGGGGGGGGAGATATGTTATAAATTCACACTCTTGATAAAATGCTCATTATGTGATGTTCTTGAAGGCTGGCTGTCTAATTGTGCGACAGGTGATTTGTGTGAGAGCGAGAGTATGATTTTGCAGGAGCGAGGGAGAAATAAAGAGAGAAAGAGAGAGAGAGAGAGAGAGAGAGAGAGAGAGAGAGAGAGAGAGAGAGAAAGAGAGAGAGAGAGAAAAGGGAGAGAGATATATTATAACGAGAAAAATATGACTGCACGTATTATGTTTCTGTAAAATTATATTGTTATATCTATGCTCTCTGTATATGTTTTTGTATACACCTGTACATGTTATACATAATTCGCTCGCTGATTTATTCCCTCATTCTTTATTTTACGTACCCGTAAACCCAAGCCAAAACTTTTATGTAACGATTCCGTGTTGGAAGAAGTCATTCGCCAGTCACACACTGTCTGTGTACGATGCACTCACTAATTCTCCTCTTTGCACCTTCTTTCCTACCTAAAACCTTCCTCATCTCTCATTATTTTTTTTTGATTGGTTGCTTTGTTGCGTTTTTTGTTTGTTTATTTTTGTTTTGTTTTTGTCTTTTGTTGTTGTTGCTGCTTTTTCTTTTGGTAACACTTCTAATCTTCGGCACTTTCATGACCTTATTGTGTTGCAAGTGCCGTAAAGCTTTTTCTAACGTTGTTTTTTTTACCCCCCCCCCCCACTCCAATACCCTCCGAGGAGGCTGGCGCATACTCTTTGAATATCTGTTCTCTGTGATCTGAAATAATTGTGTCACGATGCGGTGGAATCGGGCGCTCGTCAATTGTTTGACATGTGAAGTTATAGGTGTCATCTCAAAACTTCTTCGGTTTTTTTTGTTTTTATTTGCTTTAGCTGAACTAAATACCCATAATAGAAGTCGAAATCATATTTGAGATTGAATGAGATGGGGGTCGCCTAGTTTCAGAGGCAAAATAATGGAAAATGACCTCCAAAGCTTGATGACTTCCATAGCTTGAAAGTCCTCGAAAACTGAAATTTTACTTTTTTTTTGTTCCTTAAACCGACGTTTTCAGTAAAAATCCATACAGAAATGTTTAATGAACATAAAAGGTGCTGGGCTAAAAACAAAAATTAAAAGAAAATTGCCAAAGGCGCGAAAAAGTGCTGGTTTCTTCTATTTCAAACTTTTGACAAGAGCCTGGTGTCACCACAATACCTTGCAAATGTGTTGATTGTTTTACTGTCGTTTACACCGTGCTCAAACTCTCACCCGAAACGTGTCTTTTTTATAACACAGTGACAAATTCACCTCGAACTAATATATTTGTTTATTTTATTATTATAATTCATAGTATTTTAACCACTCGCTTAAAACGCACAAATATTATATTATTAAACGCTGACTATAGCAAAATCTATTCATCTCACATAGACCAACGTTTCTGTTGTATTCGATTTATGCACGTATTATTATTCTGTGTACGTCTGTTAAAGCTTTGAAAAATGCACGCACTTATGCGTTTATTTCTCGAACAAAACCCTGCTCAAAATGCTGAAATAGTCATGAATAATATTGAGTTTGAATTATTATTCTCTTGCTTCACCCCCTAGCCGGAACAGACAATGTTTTATTGATTCTTCCATGGTGATGTTTTGACTGCATCAGTGTTTATGTCCCGCTGCCGCCATTATGCCTTAGCAACACCAGGCTGTGTTTCCATACTGCTTGGCAACAAGTAATGAGGACTCTCCTCGCCAAAATTATATCTCCTTTCTCTTTCTCACTTTCTTTATTTCTCTCTTTTACTTTTATATCCTTTCTCTCTCTCTCTCTCTCTCTCTCTCTCTCTCTCTCTCTCTCTCTCTCTCTGAACGTTT
>NW_004797441.1:406938-409183 GCF_000002075.1 Aplysia californica
TTAGAGATATTTAAATAAAATAGAAATTGTCTAGGACGGCGATCCATTGTCAAGGAGAAAAGTGGCCGTCTTAGACAGATGGCTGTCTTGCACAGTGTTTTTATAATGCAAGAGGGGAAAGAGGAACGGATTGTTTGTACATGTGACTGTTTTATACAGATGGTCTTTAAAGCAGGTTAGATTGTATCTGTACCACCCTCGCCGCATTTCCATCAACCCTATTCCCTATCTACCCTTTCTTCTCTCCCATCCCCTCCCCCTCTTCCTCTTCTTCACGTCTCCTCCTTTTCTCCCATCTTGTCCCTCTCTCCCCTTCCTTCTGATCCTGCCTCCTTTCCCGCTGCTAATCTCTCCTACATCATTATTGCTCGCCACCTCTATTTCTCTTTCCTCTTAATTGAAACAACCAACTTGTGTCCCGAGCGCTCATGTGACCTAATGCAGTTGGGAACGCCGTAAAACCATTACCACACAGATCTCCCCCCCCCTTCTTTAAATGCTTCCTCCTCCTCTCCCCCCCCCAACTCTCCCTTTCTCTTTCTCTCTCCCTCCTTTTCCCTGTCCTCTCCCATCTTCCTTGCCTTCTTTTCCACCCTCATAACTCTTCTCCCCCCCCCCCTTTGTCTGTAAGAGAAGCAGACACACTGGGGCCATGTTCTTCATGGGCAGACCTGGTAAGAGAGTCGAGACAAGACAATAGTAAAGGTAGACCATAGCATTGTATTATAATATGTGTGAGCCTGGAGAAAGGTCCCCGTTGTCGGCAAAGCTATTTTTGAGCATGGGGTGAAAAGGCCTAAAAAGTCGTACCTTGTCAAAAAAAACAGTTCTATCAGAAAACACACGTTTGGCCATTTCTTAATAACATTATATTCAAAGAATTTTATAAATGTAATATTCTAAGTCTAGACATTTTTATGAGTTCTTTCTGCTGCATGTTGTACTTCACCAACGGTAATAAATGGGTTAGAAAATGGGTTTTTCTCCAAACGTTGTTTTTACACCCTGTGTTACAAAAAATAGCATATATTTAATAGTACTCAAGATGCTTGAAAAATTAAATCATCAGCATGGTCAGCATTGAATTTGCTACAAGGGCATGTCCTTATTTTACTATCCAAAATTCCCGACAACCGGCTGGCACACTCTCAAATGGTCGCTTCTAAACCCAAGGGGGCTATCCCGAAAAATGGTGTTTTGAGAAAATCGAAGGTAAAGTTTTTGCCCCTTGAGCTGTTTCTTAAAAAAACAGGGACAGTTTTCTCAATAACCAAACAAATATACGCACCAATGAAACCAAGCTTCTCCTGTAGGTAGGGCAATGCTCACTTTTGATGTAGGTCAAGATTTCTGGAAACCCCCGAAATCTGGGTTAGCCCACGTATCCTTGAAATCGACCAATATCCTAGAGCGTGCTTTCTGACAACGTAATGACGGTTCACTATGCCGGGTACCATTGAAGTCAATAAAACCATGTCTCCTACCAGACAATTTCTTATCTATCTGTCTATTAAATTGTATTTTTTTTAAAACAACCAACTCCTAAATTTTAGCGGACCCGTAGACTTTGGTAAAAGCATTGACCACCAAAACCAGCCCACGATACTCGCTCTATGCCTTTGATTAAATCTTGGCAAATAGCTGTCTTGAAATTGGGTTGGGGGGAGGGACTCCTTCACCTTTCGGCAGATAATTATTAATTGTGCACGTGTGCATACGTATATAATACACGTAATATTATGTTTATATTATGCAATTGTCTCACACATTCACACACACACACAAACACACACACACACACACACATACTCACACACATACACGCACATACTCACACACATGCATACACACGCGCACACACACATACAAACATATATACATACGCACATACACACAACACAGTATAAGAAATAGTATACAGATACTCGTATATTATAATATGCATTGTACATTTTATATATTATATGCAATATACAAATATGATCCAATATACATATTAATAAACAATATTTGAGCATATTTTATACGGTTATGTATGTATGTGTGTATGTGTGTATGTGTGTATGTGTGTATGTGTGTATGTGTGTGTGTGTGTGTGTGTGTGTGTGTGTGTGTATGTATGTATGTATGTGTGTATGTATGGATGGATGTATGGTATGTATGTATGTATGTATGTACGTATGTATGTATAAATAAGTGAATATATCTATTTATTTACAGGAATATGTATTCATGTAATGATCTT
>NW_004797441.1:412825-417557 GCF_000002075.1 Aplysia californica
TAGTAGTAGTAGTAGTAGTAGTAGTAGTAGTAGTAGTAGTAGTAGTAGTAGTAATAATAATAATAGTAATAATAATAACAAGGTGGGCCCCCTTTCGATGAAAGGAATGATTGGTGCATTAACATCAACTGAAAGTCATTGGCTCACTATATTTTACACTTTACTGGAATGGACCAATACATCATGAGAGATGTAAAAAAATTAGAAGGTCTGGGTCTATATATTATATACTCTCAAAACAAAATGCGCCTCGCGAACTATCACTTCCGGCATTTCCGCTGTGATTGGCAGCTGTGCAAAATTGTTCGCTTCTCAGTGGAATAATCTCAAAGGCCAAAGAAGGACGGGAACTTTTTGTCAAATATACTTTTCTAAATTCAGGAAATGAATCTATCATGGGGACCTATCTATCTTTTTGCAGGTACAAGGTGATCAAAAAAACAACAACCATAACTTTTTTTCTAAATATCTCGCACAAAATTTGTACTAGAAAGATGAAATTAAGAATAGATCTAGATAATATATTTCATTCAAAAGGAATTTGTTTGACATGAAATTCACAAAGAAGAAACATATTTTTGAAAACGGAAATGGCTTCTATAAAAAAAACACCTATAAATGCAAAATGCACTAATTTAAAAGATCTTGTAAGGAAAGTCCTGTAGTGACTGGTTTGTTTTTTCCTTTACTTTTTTTTTTTAATCTAATCTTTTCATCCCTGTAACCTTTAAGCAAAAATGTCTTTTCTGCTACAGAGTTTTAAATTATTTTTCAAATTCTGGAATTCCAAGAACCAATGGTCTTTATGTCCTCCTTTGGTCTAGACACATTTTAACGCGTCGTTCGTAATGTTCAGTGGTGGCCAAACACAAGGACTCACTCAACCATGATTAATCAAAGCCACATACACTGTGCTCCTTACAGTAAGGAGCTGTTTCTAGAAACAATAGAGGGAGGGTGTTAGGTTGCCCAAATAAACAGTATTTGTGGAGTTGATATAACCTGAAAGGTGAATATGGGCTTTGCCAAGGAACAAAATATGTCACGGAGGAAATGTTCACGCTTTTCAAGACGATCAAGGAATCGTGAACACATACCTATCCCCTGATAGCTTCCAAACGGGAAAATGGTACAGTCGTGGATGAAGAACTGCCTTGAGAATGCAGACCGTTGAGATGCAGGAAAGTTATTGCTGCAGACATCGTCTACGAACAGACGTGTCATGGGGCTCAGCTACTGAATTCTGCACCCTGGTGACGGTAAAAGGGTTGCGAACGGTGTGTGTTTGACCTGAAATGGTCGTTTTTGTTCTGAAATCTTTAGTTTGGATTCTCTACAGGTGATAACTGATTGACAATTTCCACCCTTGACATCAAATAAGGCCTTAAGGGCACTTTAACTTTATTTCCGTACCTTGTGCAAAACTTACTAAATGAGTTGGAGGTGAGGAAATGTTTAATACGAAAAGCTCTCTGCTCTTTACGTATCTTAACCATGATCTCAGCAGGCAAAGGAAACTAGAGAAAAACTACCTGCAAACTTCTGTTGGCCTGTTAGACCACTATATAGTCTGCAATTGGTCAATCGTTGGGATTTTTAGTGGTAGGCTTAATGCGTCATGATACAAAAATGGGGACATGGCTGAAAATGGGTTGTTGTTTTTTTACATGCTGTGTGCAGCAACGCTATTCAGTGGATTTTTCTAAAATGAATATTAGACAAATTCTTTTTGACTTCGGAATGTTGCGTTCAAATTTGAAGCACAAAACTTCAGTGTGGAGGAAAATATTAGCAAAAAAGGTTGTACAGTTGTTGTTTTTTTTATCACCCTGTACTTGCCAACTTTCAGCTCTGTAGCTGTCGTAGTTTTATGAGAAAAGTGAAACTTGTGTTTCTAAGTTGCCAAATATATAATTGATCATGTATAATCCAGAATTTCAACGGTGTGGAACCAGTGCGCACGGCTAGTAAACAGAAACCTGACGTATTTACCATGGCGTCTTAGAAGACCCCCCTCCCCCCCCCCCCCCCAAATAGACCCCCCTCTTCGTGGTTGGGGGGGGGGGGGGGATTAGTACTCTTCGAATAGGAAAAGAAAAAGAGGAAGCTAACGAGTCAAGGGGTGACCCCAAAAAGAGACATATTACTTTACTATGTTTCTTACTCTTTCTGTTTATTGGTTTTATTGTTTTTATCGTTTTACTTTATTACATTTATTAACTTTTCTTTTCTCCTCTCTCCATCGACAACCTTTCTTTGACCTGGAGTTGGGACGGGTATTGGTGGGGTGGAAAGCAGAGGTTCATTGTCAGCACTGTACTGGATGTGCCTTTACGTAGGGAATATCCAGCTACATACATTAAGCATGCACTTATCGGAGAGCCCTATGACTGCGGAGAAGGTGCAGAGACCATTTGCATCTTGCTTGTTGACAACATTAACCCTCTGGGATCTGCCATGCCTTCTCCTGCCCCCATCTCTCGGATGAGAGGACTTGGTTGCTCTGGGAGGGGGGGGGGAGATCTAGCTTCCAATTGGTATTATTACTACTATTAGAATTATTATTATTATATTATAATTTTTGTATTTCAGCAACTCACAGCAACTATGCTCTTAATAGCGTCTTTCTCTTCTTTATCTCCTCAAACAACTCCTCAATATAATACAACAGACACCAACATACTCTTTCATTTTTCTTACAATCTCTCTGTGATGGAGTTGGGTTTTTTGTTTGTGGCATTGCACCTACAGCCACCGCTTTATCTCCTACCCCGGGATGGAAGGAAAATCACAGAACCACCAGTTTTAGATGCTATTCACAAATGGTAGAATCCCATACGAGCTGAGACGCCGCCTCGGTAATCAAGGTCTCCCCCAGGTCTTAGTGGGCAACCAAGCTGGCCTGGTGGATGGTTGTTGGAAGGAAAAGAAAATCAGAAAGCAGAGAAAATGGAAAAACAAGAAGAAAACACCCCCTACAACTGGTAACGGAAAACAGAAGCTTATAGACTTCAATATTCTTCAGGCAAATGTCTGTGGCTTGGACAAGAAGAAAACACAATTGGGGAAAATTTTGTATGAAAGGAAAGTCCACATTGCTCTATTACAGGAAACTCTCCATTCATCCTGTGACATAAACATCACTGGGTATACCCCTTATCCATGTAAATGTGAAGGTTGCCAAGGGATTATAACCTATATCAGAAATGACATCCAGGGTGAAGTAGAGCTCCTTAATTGGCACCCCACAGAGGCACATAAAGTCACCCTGTGGTATGGCAACAGCAAGCTCATACTCTATAACATCTATTGTCCCCCAAGTAACACTCTGAACTTCATGGAACAGAGTACTATCTTTAAGAAGACGGTCATAGCTGGTGACCTTAATGGACACTCCCCCCTTTGGGGCTATGCTGACCAAAACAACACAGGTAAGAGGATTGAAGAACTATGTCAGTCCTCTAACCTCATCCTTCTCCAAGATGAGGATTCAACCAAAACACTTCTTCATAGGAGACATGGGACCCTCCACAGACCAGATCTCACCCTGGTCTCTGCTGATTTACACAACTACTGCAGTGAATAGGTGCTAGACTGTATATCTAGTGACCATCGTCCCGTTCTCACCAAAATCGGTATACTGAAACACAGACAAAGGAAAAGAAGAACCCGTTGGAACTTCAAGAAAGCAAACTGGGATCTCTTCAGAAAAACAGCTGAGGACACCGTTAAACTGGATGATCTAGACAATAAAAGTATAGACGCCCTTAATAGAGAACTTACCTTCACCATCTTAGATGCTGCAAAGAAGAGTATCCCACAGGGGTGCAGAACCAACTATAAACCCTTTTGGAACAAGCGCTTGGGGAAAGCTATGAAAGCTATAAAAACTAAAAATGATGCCAGACATGAATATGAGAAAGATATAAAAAATATGGACAAGAAAATTAGATACAAAAAGGCCGTAGCAGAGGCTAAACTTGTCACCAAGGAATCTAAGAAGGAAGCCTGGACGCAAAAGTGTGAGGGACTCAATTTACATCAAGGTGGACGTGAAGCTTGGACACTTCTGAATAGCCTCACTGGTGAAAAAAGGAAAGAAAACCCCAAACCACTGCACACAGAAACCGAAGTTCTCACCAGCGAGTTAAAAAAAGCCGAACACTTCAATAAACATTTTGCCTCCATTAACAAAAGCAGCAAAAGGAAAGACCTGGATAGGGGTCTACTGAGTGTTCTGAAAGGAAAAGAGAGAGATATTTGATGACACCGAGTATCTTCCAGGACTTCTTAACTAAGCGAGAGTTGGACTGTGCAATCACGGAACTGAAGAAGCGAAAAAGCCCAGGTCCTGATAAAGTACACAACGAGATGCTACAAAACCTAGGTGAAAAAGCCAAATTGCTACTTCTTAAGCTCTACAGCAGAACATGGACCGAGGGAAACCTGCCTAAAGCATGGAAACTAGCTACTATAAACCCAATCTTAAAGAAAGGAAAGAATGCCAATGACTCTAAAAATTACCGCCCAATATCACTCATGTCCTGTATTGGCAAGCTCTGTGAAAGAATTCTCAATTCTCGTCTTTATTGGTGGCTTGAGTCTTCAGGTCTGATATCACAGTGTCAAGCAGGGTTCAGGTCAAAAGGCAGGACAGAAGACTAGCTCTTCAGGCTTACACAGAAAATCATTGATGAATTTCAAAGAGGGGAACAGACAACGGCTGTGTCTG
>NW_004797441.1:417727-420628 GCF_000002075.1 Aplysia californica
ACCCTATCTTCAAAAGCAGTACTGGAGCAAGGACTCCCACAGGGATCTTCTATCAGTTGTATCTTATTCCATGTCTTCCTCAATGACGTTTCAGATGTTCTCAGAACAGAAAAAGCCCTTTTTGCTGATGACCTGGTCCTTTGGCACACTGGAAACCCGACAACAATAAGCAGACGAAGACTACAAGATTATCTAAATTCCCTAGGAATCTATTGCCGTTTATGGAAGATGAAAGTAAACTGCGAAAAAACTGTCTACTCTGTTTTTACGAGAAGCTATAACCTTGCAAATGCAGAAATCCCTCTCAAAATAGATGGTACCAACTTGAAAAAGGGGACTAACCCAGTGTATCTTGGAGTAAAACTTGACAGCAAGCTCAACCTGAAACAACACACCAACAACCTCAGGAAGAAGGCTATGAAGAGACTTAATCTCATCAAACGACTAGCCAGTACCAACTGGGGATCAGACAAGAACACCTTGAGAGGCCTCTTTTTAGGATATACCAGAGCTGTTTTTCATTATAATCTTGTTCTATAAAACATTTGCAGTAAAACTACAAAGAACTCAATGGACACCATCCAAAATCAAGCTCTTCGTCTTATCTCTGGCGGAATGAGAACCTCACCGACTGCGGCCTGTGAAATCCACACAAATATTGAGCCGTTAGAAACTCGAAGAAAACGGGCAGCTTTAGAAGTATATGAAAGATCTAAAAGGCTAGAAAATAACCACCCTAATAGAATCCTTGTTGACAAGTGTAAACCTAATCAAAGACTAAAAAATACAAAATCTGTACTTGGCACTGTTCTCAATCTCCAAGAAAAACATCACCTCCCTGAAAGACGAGAACCTCTGGAAAGAGTTCCCTCAACTCTCCCACCACATTTCACCATAGCAAAGCCAGAAATTAGGAAAACACTTTTGGACAAGAGCAATAAAAACACATATCATGTAGCACTAAAACATTCTGCCCTTGAAACAATATTGATTCCTATCCACCAACATGGATCCACTCATACACTGATAGATCTGCCTAAAGCAACAATCAACGCTGGATATGGGTCAGTGATCAACTTGCCTAGTGGGATTAAAAAAAAAAAAAAGAAGTCTTTAATTCCAGCGGGTCCTTCTGCTCCTATTTCATTGCCGAACAACAGGCTATCACCAACACAGTAAACTACATCAACTACTTGTTTGACACTAACCCACTTACTACCACAGACATCGTTATCTTTACAGACAGCCTTTCAACACTAGAGACACTTGAGAGTGGGACTGATGTGAACAAAGATATATTGCACTTGATTTGGAGTCTACATAATTTGATAAGTAGGCACCACGTCAGAGTAGTCCTACAATGGATTCCCGCCCACATTGGGCAAAGAAAGGAGCTAGCCTCCCTCAGCCTGAAATTCCTACGAATTACACCACCTGCTGCCAAATGATCAAGTCAAACCTCAAGGAAGAGTGGAAGAATGATTGGGCCACAGGTACGACAGGAAGGAGGATGTATGGCCACATGAATAAACCACTGGCCAAAGATCCAATCAATGAGTTGAGGAGGGGAGACCAATCCATAATCGTCCAACTTAGAACACAACATGTACCCTCAACCAACATCTCAACCGAATTGGAGTAAAGCAGTCTGCTGCCTGCCCACTATGTGACTACCCCTCAGAGACAGTGGAACATCATCTGTTCTTCTGTAGAAAACTAACTGATTTAAGGGGATGTTTTCTTCCCAAGCTACCCCACACATCTAATTGCCTCTACTCCTCAAGACAACAATTAGAACAAACATGTAACTATTACCGAATGGCATCATGCAGAAGAGTTAACGCTCAGATGCTACTGGATCGCTACTAACAACAACAACAACAGAAGACGGTCTTTCCCAAGATTAAAAACTAAACGAAACCAAGGAAGAACAGGAAATTAAACTACAGTGATGTTTGGGTTTTTTAAGTGTTTTACGGCGCTCGCAACTGCATAAGGTCATATGAGCGCGCGGGACACACTAAACTTTTTTTCAGTTGGTAGGAAATTTTGAATTTTGCCCGGGTGGCGGCCGAAGCCTACTCTTATCGATTTTAGACCACCAAGGGATCTTTAACGTGCACAACTTACAAACGGGACCTCCGAGATTTTTCGCCCTTGTCCGAGAAGGCTAGGTGTAGATCTTTCCTACCAGAAGATCAGGGGTGTGGCTGAAAGACAGCACTAAGAAGAAGGCAATGAGTAGCAGTAGAAAGGCTGCAACAAGAATCAGGAGCCCACAGGAGGGGGCAAAGGAGGTGAAGGGGTGGGGGGGCAGAAAGAGGAGACGAAAGCAGACGACAGAACATTGCTAGAGAGTAGGAAAGGAGGTTAAAGGAGACAAATTTAGAGAAGAAAATTTTTTGGTCGCTACCCGGATTCGAACCCGGGACCTTTGAATGAGAGGCGAACACCTTAACCTCTAGGCAACGACAGCCCCCCAACTACAGTGACTTCAGACTCTTCAATAAAACTGTGCACCCTTTAAATGATTCTGAAACACCATTAATTTTGTCAAATTCGAAAGTTAAGTGGTTCGGAAGAAGTTTTAGGCGGTGAAAGTGACGAACTTTCACAAATAAAATAAGATACTACTACTACTACTACTACTACTACTACTACTACTACTACTACTACTACTACTACTACTACTACTACTACTACTACTACTGCTACTGCTACTATATCATTATTATTAATAATAATAATAATAATAATAATAATAATAATAATAATAATAATAATAAAAGTAGTAGTAGCAGTAGCAAACAGACAGACAGACAGACAGACAGACAGACAGACAGACAGACAGACAGACAGACAGACAGACAGACAGACAGACAGACAGACAGATAGATAGAT
>NW_004797441.1:420728-422192 GCF_000002075.1 Aplysia californica
GATAGATAGATAGATAGATAGATAGATAGATAGATAGATAGATAGATAGATAGATAGATAGATAGATAGATAGATATAGATAGATAGATAGATAGATAGATAGATAGATAGAATTTGCCTTGCGCAAATTTCCGCTCAACAACAGTAAGCTCTATTCGCTTTATAATCTATATTATTACCCCAACAAACTTAATCATAGTTTACTTTCGCCTGGCTCCGTTAAACAAATTCTAGCTCAGTGAGGAATTTACCAGTGCCCACGAAACTTTGCATGGCACTTCTGCAGGCCAGCGACCAAACAAAAATATTTTTTTTCAATAATTCTTGACCCAGTCTTTTAAATGTTTTAGGTGTATGCTGAAAATCCCCTATTATTTTTTTTAGATGCTTTAGGCTTACATCAAAGAAAACGTGTCGGGACCGTAGTTTGCAGTGACTTTTATGAATGTGCTTTTAGATTCTGTTCGTCGCTTAACTTTTAGACATGCAAGCAAAGACACAGAATGATTTAAAAGAGAGATTTGTTTCCATCCCGTTCTAAGCGCTGTCGGACGAAAGTGAACGAGCTATAATAAGTTAACATTCTGATACAACGACAGTTTCCTGAGAAGCAATCAGTGGAAATGTCCTTGGATAAGTGCTATAACACTAATTCACGCAACTGATCACTGACAAGATCTTTCGTTGTCTATGGCTGAGTACCCACTCCCACCTGGGTGAAGTGAGATAAATTTGTTTAAAGTGCTTTTTCCATTTTTCCAAGAACGCAACTTTGGGCCTGAGGTTTGAACCCTCACCCTGAGTCTGCAACCTCAAGATTATGAGTTCCATAGCCACTATAGACTGCCGACGACACATAAATAGTATGTTATAAATTATAAAGGTTCTTCTTCTTTCGAAGAATTTACAACAAAAAAACCCAAAGATTTTATGGACTGTAGGGCCATTGTTAAAGTCAGGATTTGGCAGCCTTGATTTTCTTAATTCTCTGGCCTCTGCTTTACAACCTCTGGGAGAGGGGGGTGCTTTGTAAGCTGCTTTTGGTGTTTTTTCTTTTAAAAGTTGTGCTGCAGTCCGGACAACACCAAATGGACAACTACTTGTCGACCTCATTACACCGAATCTAAGTGGCGAATCTCTCTGGTTTTTTGTATGCGCCTCAGAATTCTAAAAAACCTTTTAAAAAATCTCGATTTTTGTGCATAAGAGACAAATATAAAAAAGTGTTTTCTAAATAATCATTAGTAATTAATTGCTCATTAAACTCAACAAAGCGCACTTTTTATTGCAAGCACGCTACCATGCTAAAACCATAACAATACAGGGTGACGTTGCAGGGGCTCAGCCAGAAATTTCAGGGGGGTGGGGGCAGGTGGTGAGAGATACATTTTGGTCAAACAAACAAAAACGGGGGTCAACAGAGTGCTAAATTTGAAGCATAGGCATGTCACTGGACACCCCCCC
>NW_004797441.1:422423-425770 GCF_000002075.1 Aplysia californica
GGGGGGTTGAGTTTGTAAATTAAGTAACAAACCATGGTGATAAATGAAAAAGCGACAGCAAATTGAAACGCTCGCGATCTCAAAGATTGTGAAGATATGAAATAAATTTTACTCATTGTAGAATCTATATCACATTTAGTCAATCTAAATAAACCCACTGTCACCCACTAATCGTTGAACTGAAAACAACTCAGTCTTGCGGCACACAGTCTGTTGAAAAAGAGAAAATAGATTTGAACAAATAAAAAAGAACACTCAACTTCCGTTTTTGTTCTAATAAAAAATCCCGGCGCAGACTGTAATAAAATATTAATAATGAAAAAGAAAACACCTGTTTATAGTTATCGCAGGTGCACGAAAATCGAGATTTTATAGATTTTTGGAATTCAGCAGCACATGCAAAACATCCGAAAATTTCGCCACTTAGTTTCTGTATAATGAGATAGACAAATTGTCCATTTGGTGTTGTCCACATTGCCACGGCTTTACGCCAGGGCGATCAGTCAAATGACTGAGTAATGGCAAAAAAGTGCACACACCTTTAGCATGAGAATTCGCATAAACGACAACCTTCAGTATTTGAGTATTGAAACCATAACCCATTACTTTTAGATCTCTGGTTCTTGAGAATGCACACAATTCATCAAAACTGTAGTACTTCAGAATTCACACGATAATACACAGTAAACAATTTTATTAGAACATGAGATTTCACACTGATTTTGTGGATTAGCATAAAGCATTATTTTTATCAGCATCGGACAATTCACAGTAGTACAACACCTGATTAACAAAAACAAATTTTTCACAATTTATTATCTTTACTAGAACAATAGAATCAAAACGCATACACATAGTTATTCTTGATACATAAAAATGCACAAAAATCATTGCCATTTATAAAAGAGACTTCACACAAATCAATATCGTTATCAGTGAATCGCTGTCTTAAAATTACAAAGTTCTACCTGGCATTTTTGGGTGTTTTGAGTTACTAAGACCATGATGTCAGAAACCAATTGTTGTACCTGCTGCATCAAAATCTTAAGATTATTTGGAGTCGTCATTAAAATATTCAAAGCACTGCATTCGAAAAAGCTTGACGTCTGGTTAAACTCAAAAATTTCTACGTCAAATTTGTTGAGAAGTCGACTTTTTCTCAATTCGTTTTTTTGATTGATATCTAAAATGAAATAAAGCTCTCTACACAATTATTGTACACGCGTGCGTGCTTTGTTGATCTCCACCAAATCTTCCACAACCCGTCAAATTTCTCAAAACTAGAGGTACTAAGGAGATAAAACTTGGTAGTTGTACGGTTGCGAAATGAACATTCACATAAATCAATAGGTTCAGCAACAATAACAAATCATATAAAAGCAATAATGAATTACAAAAGGTGTCATTGCAAGATAATTCATTGACAAAACATTTGAGTACAGGCAGTATGAGAATAGCAATAATCATAATAAATATTTGTAGGCTATATATAATTATACATGTATAAGAAGCAGAGAGGCATCCTCTGACTTGAGCTGATTAGGGTGGCTGGTCTGCCTTTCCAGCAGTGGCGAGGAACCAACAATATTATCAGGCTGAAACAGCGGGGATGGTGGGAGGAAGAAGGATGTGAGGAAAGGGGGAGGGGTGTCATCTCTTTTCAGATATAACTCTCGGGTGAGTCCCGTTGGCATTACAGGATAGATTTTTTGATTGAAGCAAAAGGCTTACAGCCCTTAAAACACAAGTGGGTTATTAAGTACAGGAAATTAGGGGCAATACTAAAGAGTAACATTATACAAAGAAGAAAAAAAGGAGGAGAGGTAAGGACGACAGATGTTTGATAGAAAAAAAGGAGCAAACAACACCAGAGCACCAACCATTCGCTAATCATCCGCGCATTACAGGTATGACATCAGACAAGAAGGCAAAAATCAAACCGGTTCACTGTCGCCCCCCCCCCCCCCGGCTCCTGCATCTGCCAGCACAGATGTCTGACGACACACCAGCCATCGCCATGTGTTCACAACTTCCGTCCGTGGAGGCTACACAGAGCGTCAATGACCTTTCTGTATCATGTTTGTTTGTTGGGATTTTTTCTTTGTTTGTTTGTTTTTACTTTGCAGCTGTCCCGAGACCTCTTCCAACCGGCTTCTAAAGTTCTGTGCTCGTCTGGAAATATACAAATACTTTGTTTTAGTGAGCGTTTAACGGCGCTAGCAACACAATTAGGTCATATTATTAGGCCGAAGATTACAGGTGTTACAACGGAGTAAAAAACGCAAGAAAAGGAGGATAAGATGCAAACTACACCAAAGCAACTACAAATAGATCTACGTAGTCTGGACCTCACAGAGCGATAAACAGCTACATAAGTATATGACTGACACAAGGAGACCCCTAAGTAATATCTAGTATTTTTGGCACAGCCAGAATCACAAATATATTACAGACGGATACATATACCCAAACACATACTCTCTATGTAACATACATCATTTTATTATTGTGTAGCAAAGCCGTAGGGCATACATCTCAGGCGTAAATGTAACAGATGTTAACACACGTAAGTAGTCTATAATTATGTTATACTATAACTTACTTATAGGCTGATAAACAAATATGTGGTCTCTAAGTCACAGACAGATATACAAATATGCTACGCAAAGATACCCTAGTACCTCCTCTTTATGTTACACAGACACGTGTGTTACAGACAGATACACAAGTACAAACCTATGTACTAGTGCATCAGTCGGCGCCATATCGACTATGCACTAGTCTCGTATCTGTCTGTAACATAATGTAAACTATAGACTACACACGTGTATATTATAATATCTGCGACATATTGACTATGAACATACCATTCTCTGTCTGTGGCATATTATCTATGTACTTGTTATCTATCTTTGACAAAATATAATCTATATACTTGCTATCCGTCTGTGAAAAATATAATCCATGTACTTGCTATATGTCTGTGACATGTAGACTTTGTACTTATGTATTATCATTACACTCATTTCCGACATCACTGTTAACTATTGAAATCATGCTGGACTACAAAGCAAATGGCCATGGTCAATACCTATAACCGAGCCATTCTTGAACCTTGGTTTTGGGGAGTTTTCATGGCTTTTCATTGGTTCTGTCTGTCTATCTAGGTTGGGAAATATATTGGAGGCTCTTCCCCTCGTAATTTCATACTATCACATACCCATGGAGTGATGGAAAGGTAACTAAGGAAAGGCACTGTCCCCACCAAAAGACTCTTTGCATGTGTGCTTATATATGAGGGCGTGTGTGTATGTGTGTATGTGTGTATGAGTGTGTGTGTGTGTGTG
>NW_004797441.1:427141-431564 GCF_000002075.1 Aplysia californica
GGGGGGAAGGGTTCTGTCTGTCTGTCTATCTGTCTGTCTGTCTGTCTGACTGTCTGTGTACGTGTGCGTGCGCGCATGTCTGTTTCTGTTTTATAATGCTGGAGTTTATCACCATCATCCCGTGCCTCGCCGACTGGTGTGGGTGATCAAGGACCTCCACTTCATTCTGTCTTGCGTTGCAGCAATGGTTTCTGTTTTTTCTTGCTGCTCCCAGGCATGTTGTCAACTTGTCCTGTATCGTTTCCCTCTGTCTGTCTCTACCTCTCTTTCCATCAAACGTGTCTGTCGTTACAATATTCTCCAATGCTTCTTTCCGATTTGTGTGTCCAATGAAATTTGCCTATCGCTTTCGTACATTCGTCATACGCTGTCGTCTGCAATTTGCTTTAACCAAGACTTCTTCATTTGTTTTTCTAGCTGTCCATGGGATACGCAGCATGCGTCTTATGAACCCCAGCTCTGTCACCTCAATTGTTTTTCCTGCTGTCTATTGATTGTCCGTACTTCGCACCTGTATAATTAATATTGATATGACAGATCCGGTTGGAGTTTTTCTGCTTATCACCTTTGTTTCAGTTTTCTTAATGTTTTGGCTTAGGCCATTTAATAGATTCTGTATTTGTTCTTCATCTTCTGCTATTAGGACTGTGTTGTCTGCATATCTTAGACTGTTTACATTTTGTCCCTCTATCGAGATGCCTGGCATTACTTCTATGTGTCTCATGATATTTTCACTATACAGGGAGAACAAGTCTGGTGAAAGTACACATCCCTCGACTCCTCTTTTAATTTTTATGTATTCGCTGATGTCATTCTCTATTCTTAGTGCAGCGGTTTGATCCCAGAGTACATGTTCTTGATAATCCTTCAGTCCCTCCCGTCAATATAGAGGACTTCTATCATGTCGATGATCTTGTCGTGCCTATCTTTGTCGAATGCCTTGGTGTAGTCTGCTGGAGTTAATACCCCTACCAAATGCCAATAGAGATGTCATTATGTTATGAAATGATGGTTTACCACGAATCTCAGCTTGTGCACGCCAAGGACACGTTTAACGCCTTTAAGCATTCTCAGAACACTGAGTGCAAAGTGCAAAATGGACCATCGGTAATCGTGCATTATGGAACCATAGACAATACGTGTGTCAAACAAAAAGATGACCCACCGTATTCAAATTGCAAAGCTTTCCTTTGGGTTCTTTCCTTCTTTTTTCGACAGTGCCGGGGGGGGGAGCTTGCTTGTTGCTGTCTTTGGCCTGTTTTCGTTTTGTGTTGGGGGTTTCGTTGTTGTTGTTGTTGTTGTTGTTGGTGGTGGTGGTTGTGGTGGTGGTAGTGGTGGTTTTTGTTGTTGTTATTGTTATTGTTGTTATTGTTGTTGTTGTTGTTGTTGTTTTGTTTTTAAGTCTTTAGAAACACCCCGCAAACAATCGAACAGTTGAAACTCAGTTGTGAACAGAAGGTCCAAAGAATCGACACAGAAACATCCCACAGTTTAAGTAAAACATTTCGAGCAGTCAACACCTGGAGCATAATAATATAGTATAAATAGCCACCACTTCCCTGGGTATGTTTGGCCATAACAGTTTCAATATCCATTCTTTAATGCACAAATAGACACAAAGGTTGATTCTTAAAAAGTTGATAAGTTTTGCGTTTCCTTCAGTTTTGGTTGAAATTTTAAAAGCATGATTACTCTCGAACATTTGCGTCAACGTTCTTTAAACTAACACGCGTGACGTTCCGTTGACTGAATTCTAATTATTCAAAGTTTTGTTGAAATGGAAGGAAACGTGCACTTTAAATGGGTCGCCTTTTTAGACAGCCTATAGTTGCAAAGATATGTTATAGACAGTAACTGTTGTAAAGATAGTAAATATAGTTACAAAGATGTCAATTGTAAAGGTAGAAGAGAAGGTTGTCAAGATATAGAGACAGCTACAAAAAAAGAATTAAGATAGTTGAAAAGACATGTTAACATGGCATTAAAGACACTGCTGAACAAAACCGCAAAGATGGTTGTAAAGATGGCCATGTGCAAGTACTAAATATAGCTTCAAAGATAATGAAATTGTTTAATTGATTGAATACTAAGTTATAGAAACAGCCAAGCTGCAAAGACTGCGACATGACAATGACAGTTGCAAAGATGACCCCAAGGAAAGCCAAGTTGCACAGATATTTGCAAAGATCGTCAAGTTATAAAGACAGTTATAAAGATAGTCAAATGACAAAGACAGTGGTAAAGATAGTTGTAGAAAACAGTAGAAGAGTTAGTAACCTAGTTCTCATGATAGTTTTGAAGGTAAAAAGAAGGTTGCGGCATTGTGTGAAAACAGTTGAGAATGTAGGTACGAGAAAGATGGTTTCAGAGACCGTTGGAAAAATCGATGAGGAGACAGTTGCAGAGATAGTAGTAGCAAAGAAAGATAAATGCATAGAAAGACCGTTGCAAAGATAGATCAATGCAGTAGATACAAAGGTTGTTTCAAAGACAGATTGATGCAAAGATAGTCGTAACGTTAACTGTACATATACGTTCAAGTAAGTGTAAAGACAGCAGCGAGGAGAAGATAACTCACGACTAGCATCATCGACTGGTGCGTGAGCTCTGTACACATTAGGCCTAGCGTAGATGGCATCTTCTAACTCTTCCAAGAAGTTGTCGCCCCGTACATCCGGGCGTGCGCATCTGAGTGCGTTCCCGCGCGAGTCTATGTGTTCATACATCTGTGCGTCCGTGTGCTCGGTTAGCACCGGTGCTGAACTGCGATGATGGGATGTGGTGGGTTCCTCCCCTTTGTGATACATCCCCGGGGCCTCCCCGTAGTAGCGCAGGGAGTGGCGAACGGCTGGACGCAGCATGCGAACGTCAATGTCTTTGGGGCTCAGGGAGCTGAAATTAAAAAATTAAAAAAAGGGGGGAGGGTGAGGGAGGTGGGTGGAAGTTTGTTTGTTTGTTGTTGTTGTTTTGCTTTCGTAAGAGTTCCACGGCACTTACACCACAATAACATACACAAAAAAGAAGAAGAGAGACAGATTAGGACAATGGGATGTTGGACAGGAAAGATGGAGCAAACCGCATTAGAGCACCTGCCAACCACCAGCGGGCGTAAGTTTGAGCGAGTGAGTGCGTGAGTGAGAGAAAGAAAGAGAGGGGGGGAGAGAAAGAAAGAAAAAGGGGTGGGGGGGGGAGAATTAAGGCAAGAGAAAACGAGTGGAAGGAGGGGGGAGGAGAATGTATGAGTGCAACTAGAGTCGAGACCAAAAAAATTATTTTAAAAACCCACAAAAACACGACATGTTCTCATAATCTCTGACACTAAAACTAGCCGACCACTATTCCTGAGTAGCCACTTTCGGCGTGTCGCATGTCGACTTAGGAGCTTACACCCGGTTTTACTCTTGACAGAATTTTGGATGGACAGATGAAGCAAAATTAAAGGCCACGCAGCATTTTACGTTTTTGTTTCAGCTTAAGTTTTACGGCACTTGCAACACAAGTAGGTCAAATAAATGCCGAAGACTGAAATTTTATAATTGAGTAAAATACAAAAAGAAGGTGTAGGGCAAAAGGCCATAGATGCTCGATAGGAAAGAAGATGCAAGCCATTCCAGAACTCATGCCAACCACCCACAAATACGAAGAAATTACGTTTATATGACTTGCTATCGTGGGAATTTTTTAATAGGAGTAAAGAGGAGTACATAGATACAACAACGGTCAAAGTGCAGGGAGGTAGCAAGACCGATTGATAGAAATAACAGAGGAAAAGACATGAAGTAGGACCTACCAATGGCGCACTCCAATCATCCGCCTCTTCAATATTGTGGGAAAACTACACTACATTAACTACAACTACTAGCTTACAATGCTGTGGGCATGTATAGCAACAACAACCACAACAACAACCACCACAAAAACAACAATCGTTGCAACAGCAACAACAACAAAAACAACCGCAGCACCAATAACAACCGTTGCAAAAACAACAACAACAACAACGACGACAACGACATCCACACCTTCCTCGACAAATCCATCCCCTAGAGTTACTTCCAGTGACCTAACGCTTTCCTCTGCCACTGCCAAGCCAAAATCTGCTCTGGTGGGATTCTCAGTAAGAGCATAGCAAAAGTTGTCAAAAATGAGTTACGTCTGTGTGCAATACTACCTGCAATGGTCCAAGTCACCTGAACCAGCCCAAGAGGAACCCAGCCTCAGGTATACAAAAGACGGCAAGCATTCGGGAGGATATAGGGAAACTGGACTGCCTCACACGTTTAGGACCTTATGACCCAGGTGAGAAACACTCATCTCGGGGTAGCAGATAGGCACATTTAAGACATTCTGACGCCGTTGCACCGCGAGCACGTTGGTCGTGCGCGCACACACACGCACACACACACACACACACACACACACA
>NW_004797441.1:431717-433618 GCF_000002075.1 Aplysia californica
ATAAATATAACACACACATACACATACAACACAAACAACAACAACAGCAATGTATTATATATATATAGATCTAGGCCTATCGTAGACCTAGCGTTGATATGACTGACTTGACCTTGACCCACGTGATTTGATTTCATGACAGTGATGTCACATCACACACCAAATCGGCAATGTTTTTCCACACATGTGAATTTGGTATCATTTATGGTCTCTCAAATCGTATCACATAGGCCCACCTTGGCGTTGAGGTTGGAATACGAAATCGCATGTAACCTGCAAACTATCTTCTAGATACTAATTACAGACGGCCTGATCTTCAATGACTTATTCAACGTTTTAGGGGGGGGGCATCAGAGTGCACCTTTATTGGGTGAAAAGTGTAGGCCTACAACATATTATTATGAAAAGGGAGGGGGGGGTGGTGTTATCTCGATGGAATGATAGAAGGTGTTGGTTGCTTGTTAGGGGTTTAACGTCGCTGTAAAGGCAAGATGCGGTACTGAAGACAGCTTTACTTTGGGGGAGCATTTTAATTTCGAGAAAGTAAACTTAATAGTTTGCTAAAATAAAGTGTAAGCACTGTGGAAGCAGCAATGTCGACTTGTTTCCATGTTAGATAGAGCGAGCGAGCTATTTTTAGGTTCTCTACTAACATTCGAGAACGTACACAACTTGTATACGTTCTCTAACGTGAGATAACGTAGACACTACCATATAATTTATATAATACATATATATTCACCCATACTGACAACGTTGTCTGTGTGTGCGTGTGCGCGCGCGCGCGTGTGTGTGTGTGTGTGTGTGTGTGTGTGTGTGTGTGTAAGTGAGTGTGAGTGTGTGTATATGTGCGTCTATGTCTTTGTGTATATGTGTGTACGTATTTGTCCATGTGTATGAGTATGTGTGTGCGCGCACAAAATTGTGGGTGTTTTTGTGCGCATGTATGTATGTATGTGTGCGTGTACTCACCTAGGGAACTCCAGCTCCTGTGGCATGCCAGACACCTTCTTCTGTTCCTTCTGCTTTCCCCTGTAATAGTACGTTGCCATGGCAACGGCCAGCAACAGCAACGCGAAGAGCGGCAACCCTACAGCAAGGCCCAGTAGAAGCTGGGAGTCATCTGGGGAGGCGAAAGTTGGGGAATTGGGGGGAGGGGAGAGGGATAGTGAGATGGTGGTTGGGAGAGAGAGGGGAGGGGGAGGCGCGGTGGAGGAGGAAGAGGGTGTTGGGGTTGAGAGGGAGAGGGGATGGGCGAAGTGGGAAGAGGGAGGGGAAGAGTAAAAGGTAGAGGGGTGAGGGAAAGAGGTGAGGGCGGAAGGAGGAAGAGGAAGTCAGTGATGTAGAATATGTGATCCCACGGAAGTCATAGCTCTACAGGGAATAAAACAATTCAGCCCTATGGATCAGTGAAAGGCCAGGTTTCTAAGATAGTCAAATGAATAAATAGGTAGTGTGTTCACATGAGAAAAATGCCCCAAAAGTAAATGGCTTAATAATAAGGAGGAGGAGGAGGAGGAGGAGGAGGAGGAGGAGGAGGAGGAGAAGAAGAAGACAGAACACAGACACCAAAAACAGTCTCTGTGAGTAGGTTATAGCTTCATCAAAGTCGCTTTAGAAAGACATCAAGAGAGAAAAGGAGTGGGAAATGATAAGTTGTTTATTAAGTAAACCTAATCTCACAAAAGCAATAAAATCACACACCTAAGATCCAGGCACCGATTATAATTGAGAACACTTTTCAGGTTGTCAAATTACTAAATCATGTGTTCTATTTATTTAAATGCCTTTGGAGTAAATGGTGGTTTCTTTCGAAATCTTTCCAGCCCTTTACACCACCACATACCTCTATCCCCACATACACACACAAACACACACACACACACACACACACACACAAC
>NW_004797441.1:436276-437661 GCF_000002075.1 Aplysia californica
CCCCCCCCACCCAAAAAAAAACCCCTGAAGTGATGAGATTTATCTCCAAAAATACCTACTTCATTCTTTACGACAAAACTCTCACCTAATTGATAAATTTAAGTTACTTGGCAGCATTATCTCCAAAACAGCAACTCCACTGATGATGTCCTTGACAGATTTTAAAATGTATGGATCGCTTTTGTTACAGGTTGGAATTCCATTACCATCTTGTTGAAGACAAAATTTATGGATGTAACACAGTAATTTCTTTCTCAGAGCATCGCCATAGGCACGCAGGTACAAAGGCACAGACACACACACACACACACACACACACACACACACACACACACACACACACACACACACACACACACACACACACACACACATTAATGAAATAATGAAAGAACCAAAACTTACTAATATTTTCCCCCACTTGCAGCATGGCCACAGGTACCTGCTGCTGGTCACTGATGTTGAACGGTGATGAGCTCAGACTGACCAAAGCTTGAGACAAAGAGCCTGCAGGATTAGGGTTCAAATCTTGGTTTATCACAGTCTTGACCTGGGCGATGAGGCTACCTTGACTGCGAAATAGAGACAAAAGTTTGGAGAGTTTGTGGTTGTAAATACTGTTACTTTAAATTAAATGTAAATTACAGTTATTTTTATGAAGAAGCTTTTACCACTTAATTTTTTAAAACTAAATCTGATCATTGACTAAATCAAAGCCGTGCTTATAATAAACTGTTGTGAAAGCAACCAACGTGTTTCGCACGCTCATATGCCCTTATGCAATTGCGAGCGCCGTAAAACTCTTACTAAACAAGAAGCGTCATCGTGTCCGGAGTGTTGAGTGATTCATTTGTCTTCTATAGGTCTTTTTATTAGTTTTTTCACGGCGCTCGCAACTGCATACGGTCATATGAGGGCCAAGGGGTGGATGTCAACAGAGCTTCAACAGCACATAGTCTGCTTCGACTTTCAAGGCACCCCGGAAAAAGACGGTCACAAGAGTGTTACAAGCATACAAAAGAAGTAGAGTGAAAATGACGATAGTAAGGATTAGGAAAGAAAACCCAGCAGGTCCCTGTTGTAGTCCAGACACAGTTATGAGCCTGACATTGATGAATCAGCCCATTTACAATTCTACTGTGCATAAGAACATGTTCATGCCCCCCCCCTCCCCCTTGGGAATGGCCTAAAGACACTTGGGGCGGGGGGTTCTACATGTCTGCAAGCTTCGTGTACAGGAGAGATCCACAAAACTTTTCCTTCATTTTTGACTCATTGATAGTAGTTGCACTGATACGTAACTGTATGTGCGGGTTTGTGTGTGCGCGCGCGCGTGTGTGTGTGTGTGTGTGTGTGTGTGTGTGTGTCTGTGAGAGTGAGAGAGA
>NW_004797441.1:438027-439222 GCF_000002075.1 Aplysia californica
AGTGATATGTGTGGGTTTGCGTGTTTGTGTGCGCGTGTTATTGAAACGGTAATGTATGTATGGGGAGGGACGGGAATGTGTGTGTGTGTGTGTGCGAGTGTGTATGTTTGTGTGTGTGTGTGTGTGTGTGTGAGTGTGTGTGTGTGAGTGTGTGTGTGAGTGTGTGTGCGTGTGTGTGTGTGCTAGATAGCGAGGCCTTTGTGGTCAACAGTCAAGGTAGCCTAAAAAGGTTTCCTTACAGTAACCATGTGGTATGCGACGTTATGTGATGTGTAATACATGACGTGATAATAATAATATGTGAAATGTAACAAAACGTAAATGTGATATGTGGCGTTAAATAGGTGATATGTATTTTGTAACATTAACAAATGGTACGTGACATTGTCACATTACCGTATTACAGGTGACATGTGAGGTGTGATATATGTGCTGTGTGACATTTGACATGTAATTCATTATAATATGTAAATGTTAAATTTAATTAGGTTTACAACGTTGTACGTTACTTCTGTTTGTTTGGGTGAAACGAAGCCCATCAGCATACTATTGGTCAATAAGTGCTGAGAAGAAGTGGAGAAGTACAGACATAAACAAGCGAGGGAAGTAAAAGAATTCGGATAAGCAAGTCCGTAATTTTTTTCTAATTGCGCCATTATGTTAAAGTGGCATTGGTGAGCTGTGACATAGGCCATATATGCGTGTGCAAAACGTTTGTGAGAAGTGTGAAGCAGGAGAAGAACCCTTCAACCATAATTTTGTGATATGCAGAAAGCGACATATTTATGTTAACATATTTTAAGTGGCATATGGGACGTATGCGGCGTCAAGGGACGAGTGTGGGACATTCTACTCGGTACGTGATACTAGATCTAGATATTATGGCATGCTATACAAGAGGTGAGGCGTGTGGTGGCACATTCAACTTGGTATGTGATACTGTGGCATGCTATACATGAGATGTGATATGTGGTGGCACATTCAACTTGGTATGTGATACTGTGGCATGCTATACATGAGGTGAGGCGTGTGGTGGCACATTCAACTTGGTATGTGTTACTGTGGCATGCTATACATGAGGTGAGGCGTGTGGTGGCACATTCAACTTGGTATGTGATACTGTGGCATGCTATACATGAGATGTGATATGTGGTGGCACATTCAACTTGGTATGTGATACTGTGGCATGCTATAC
>NW_004797441.1:441034-443673 GCF_000002075.1 Aplysia californica
ACACACACACACACACACACAAACACACACACACACACCCTGACCTGTGTCTGCAGCTGCTCCGACAGTGTGAGACAGCCGCCGTCATGCGCCGAGGAGAAAGCCTTGGCCGGCAGCGAGACGTTGAAGGTCAAGGTAAAGTTGTAGGAGACCCCTGGCAACGGAACAACACCACACTATCGTCAAGGTGCTACCAGAAAGTCTGTATACTAATTAGCGGCGAACATTTTGGCCAAATTCAGACGTATAGTGCGGTCTAAAATTTGAGGCCCAACTTATCTTCAAATATTTCTTAAACTGGAGAACCATTGTCACCCATATTTTGCACAACAGTGCCGTCAAAAATTCGTAGCGCAAGTTATTGTCAAATATTTCCCCAATTATCGAATATAAACTAGCCAGCTTTTGCACAGTGACTTGTATCAAATTGTCTTAACAGATGATTATTTTTGTAAACACCTGTTAGCTGTATTCAAGAAAATTCCTTTATAGATACTCATAAAAATCCAAGTGGGTGGTTTTTACTGATTTTAAATGGTTTACAGCTAGGACAATGTCGCTTTCAGAAGCAAGTCCATTATTATTTTTTTTTATTGCGAGATTATCATTATTGAACGTATGTTTTGAAAATTTTTACTTTTAGTGCTTAAATTGTTCGCTATAAAATTAATTTCTTTAAACTAGTTTTGCCACTGAAAAATATCATTGATGAGCTGTGGCATAAGTCCTATGCGCATGCAAAATGTGTGCGAGAAGCGGGAAGTGCTGTGAACAATTCCATTTTCCGCGTGAAGGAAACTAGTAGTATTTTATATAATTAATGAAGTAAAGTTTTTTAATCAATCCTCAATTGTTGAGGAAAAATAGGGCTAAGTTAAGACAAATTGATACAAACTGCTGTGCAAAGTTTGGAAGACATTGATTCAACCCTTAAAAAGACATCTGAGGATAGGTTGCACCACGAATGTTGGACCGCACTATAATCATATTTTTCAACAACAATTGAGGCTAGATTAAGAAACCCTTCTTCATGAATGTATATAAAATACTATAAATCTCAGTCACTGTCACACAGAAAACGGGGTTGTCCACAGCACATCCCGTTTCACACTTCTACACACGTTTTGCATACGCATATGGCCTACGTCACGGCTCACCAATGCCACTTAAGAATAATGGCGCGATTAGAAGAAAAAAATGACGGACTTGCTTTTAAAAACAATATTGCCCCAGCTGTAAACCTTTTGAAGTCTTTAGAAATTGGTTTTTTTAAATAATATTTATTTTTTAAAATTCTAGAATACAACTAGCAGGTGTTTATAAAATAAATATTGATCTGTTAAGACAAATTGATACAAAGCCATTGAGCAAAAGTGGGGGAGTGTAAGTTCGATAATTTAGGATGTATTTGACAACACGTTGTGCCACCAATTTTTGACCGCATTAAAGGTAAAAATGAAACTGAACCACAACATTACAAGATTCTTTGCCATGTCAAGGAATCCTACTATGGTTGATCAATTTCATTTTGGCCAATTTGTGACTTAGGCTAAACAGTAGCACCTTGACGCTAAAGTTATAAATAATATTAATTACATGAGGAGTGGCGCTAGATCATGCTTTATCGTACGATCTTACGAGTGAAACTGCCAAGTTGTAATCACGAGTTTCAACGAGTGATCAAAACTGGCAATTTCACAAGTAGGATGAATCATGGTCTGCCACCATAACGAGTGTAATAAAAAAAAAAATGTAATACCATACTGACATCAGCTGACGTAATGCATCCAGACTAACAAAGTTCAAATGACCAGCCAATTACTTGGACAAGAGGATCCATTCAAGAGTCTTACATGAAAACAAAATCTTTCTGTCCGTCGTAGTCAGAGTAAGGATTGGAAAAAAAACTGGATTGTTTTCCTTTATTGTGCCATCTGTATGTCTCCCGCCTCCGCGAAATAAATCTCAAATAAACTATAATAATGTAAGCATAGGCTACACCATCAGAAAAATACGATTCACAAGTTGAAGAATTAAGCTAGTGCATTTATGACATGTTGTCGTGAGAATAGAGATGACTTTGATTGTAAACTTATGCAAGCAGAACAAAGCAAAGGTTCCGAGTCATTTGCTAGTCGGTAAATAGGCGCAATCAGACTGCGCTGCGCGTTTGAACGATCGTATTATTGAATCATTATTGTGAGCTCTTCAGTTTCATATGTTAATTCTAATTTTAATTTTAATTTTCATATTTTTTATCCTTTTGATACTCTTTTGTGTAGTAGTTATATAGTTCGTTCACTTTCTGGGGACTTCAGTTTTTTGCAATTTTCTGAGAAAAAAAAGTGTCTCTTTTTTTACTGTCCTGATTTTTGACATGCAGTCACAAATTTTGACAGATCTAAAATGCCTCTCAATCTGCAGGGTGAATGTTTCATTCAAAGCAGAGATGTCCTCTGATCTTTTTGTAATATCTCAGGATTCTTTACCCGGAATTTCGACTTTACCTAACGTCAGCATATAGACTGTGTCTGCGTGAGTATTAATGTCTGTCTGTCTGTCTGTCTGTCTGTCTGTCTGTCTGTCTGTCTGTCTGTCTGTCTGTCTGTCTGTCTGTCTGTCTGTCTGTCTGTCTGTCT
>NW_004797441.1:443843-444952 GCF_000002075.1 Aplysia californica
AGGGATCTTTAACGTGCGCAACTTGCACACGGGTCCTCCGAGATTTTTCGCCCTTGTCCGAGAAGGCTAGGTGTAGATCTTTCCTACCAGAAGATAAGGGGTGTGGCTGAAAGACTGCAGTAAGAAGAAGCGAAGGAATAGCAGTAGAAAGGCTGCAGAAAGATTCAGGAGCCCAGAGGAAGGGGTAAAGGAGGTGAGGGTGTGGGGGCAGAAAGAGGGAACAGAACATTGCTAGAGAGCAGGAAATGAGGTGAAAGGAGACACATTTAGAAAAGATTTTTTTTCGGTCGCTACCCGGATTCGAACACGGAACCTTTTGAGTGAGAGGCCAACACCTTAACCTCTAGGCCATGAGAGCCCCCGGTCTATCTGTCTGTCTGTCCTCTAAGTCGTCTCTAGAAAATTACAAAAGCTTGTATTAAAAGCCTCATTTTTAAAAAAATTACATGAGACATTGGAACATACTTTTTTTTTCATCGTCCATGCGAGCGTTCTTACGGATGTTTCCTTTGAAGAAATGTTTCGAAAAGCCGTAAAAGTCCAATACACATTTCTTCAGTTGATGCTTTTTATAAAATCTTTTTTGTAATTTTGTATAATAATATAATAAGAAGAGGGAGGACAGCCCCGAGGGCAAGAACAAAAGACCAACTTACACGTGGCGCTGGGCCTTGATTGATGAACACATCAGCACGGGTTACACATCAGCATGGGGACGAATTAGAATGAACAACACATCAGCATCCTTTACAAATTAGCTTCATTTACACATTAGCATAAAGACAAATTAGTGTGAATAGCACATCAGCATCATTTACAATTAGCTTCATTTACACATAAGCATCATTTACACATAAGCATCATTTATACATCAGCATGGGAACAATTTAAAAAGAATAACTCATCTGCATCATTAACAAATTAGCTTCATTTACACATCTGCATAAAGACAAAATAGAGTGAATAACACATCAGCATAATTTACACATAAGCATCATTTACACATAAGCATGGAAGCAAATAAGACATCGACATGGGGACGAATTAGAATTAATAATACACCCCCACCCGTGCGTACACACACACACACACACACACACACACACACA
>NW_004797441.1:445652-446830 GCF_000002075.1 Aplysia californica
GACACACACACACATACACACAAATACATACACACACATATAGCACACACAGACTTACATATAAATACACACAAACAGACTCTCTCTCTCTCTCTCTCTCTCTCTCTCTCTCTCTCTCACACACACACACACACACACACACACACACACACACTCACACACACAAAACGCCCGTGTACTTACACACAGTCTGTGGAGTCCCCATCCTGGACACACATTTCCCTAGTGCTGCAGGGGGTGATCAGCTCTGTCTTACCACACAGACTGGCGCACTGGTCAACTGAAGCGAAAACAAAGGTCAGACGTCAAACTTTTAACCGTTATTTTCTTATCATCGTATCCCCGATAGCCCACTGTTGAACCAATACAAAAAAGAAAGGTCAAATGTTAAACTTTTAACTCTTATTTCTTTATTACACTTTCCCCTATAGCCTGCTGCTTAATTGTGACGGACAGGAGGACAGAGAGATAACTTTTAATGGTCATCTCTTTACCATCATATTATTATATCCATTAGCCTACTGGTCAACTGAATAGGCGCAGAGGACAATGGTCAACCAATTAAGTCTTTACCTTAATCAATAACAATACATCCACAGTGTAGGGCACAAAACTTGAGAGAGATAGAGAGAGAGAGGGAGGGGGGGGGGAAGGAAGAGTAGCAAAGTGAGGCGGAAAACAAGAAAGAGAGAGAAAGAAAGAGAGAGATGGAAGGAAAGAAAAAGAGCAATGGAAGGAGAAAAAGAGAGGAAGAGAGAGAGAGAGAGAAAGAGAGAAAGAGAGAGGAGGGGAGGGGGTGCAGACGGAGAGCTATGTATGAGATTCCTTTATACTCAAGTACATTACCTGTATTCAGTTTTGAAGGTCAAACTTAGGAACTGCCTCGACCTATACTATAGCTCGTCCAATTCGAAATACCACACGTTTTAGGTTGTCGTTTTTCTGTTGCTCATTTTCTTTTTTCAAAAAAAACTTTTGACTGCCTGCAACGAATTCCTATCACAGTTTTACCAACAAACATGTATATAATACACACACACACACACACACACACACACACACACACGCACACACACACACGCACACACACACAAACACACGCACACACACACAAACACACGCAAGCACACACACACACACACATAAAAACACACATAGCGCAACTCACACACGCGAAC
>NW_004797441.1:447662-450240 GCF_000002075.1 Aplysia californica
GGGGGTTTGAGGTGCTTGTGTGTGTGTGCGTGTGTATGTGTTTATGTGTGTTGTGTATGTGTTTATGTGAGTTGTGTATGTGTTTATGTGTGTTGTGTATGTGTTTAAGTGTGTTGTGTATGTGTTTATGTGTGTTGTGTGTGTGTTTATGTGTGTTGTGTATGTGTTTATGTGTGTTGTGTATGTGTTTGTGTGCGAGTTCACGGGAGCGCCAGAGCCCGTGTGTATGTTTGTGTGTGTGTATGTGTGTGTGTATGTGTGTGTGTGTGTGTGTGCGTGTGTATGTGTTTGTGTGTGTGTTTGTGTGTGTGTGTTTGTGTGTGTGTGTGTGTGTGTGTTTGTGTGTGTGCGTGTGTTTGCGTGTTTGTATGTGTGTGTTTGTGTGTGTGTGCGTGTTTGTGTGCACGTATGTTTCTGTTGATGTTTTATTCTTTGTAGCCAATAACCCGACACCCAACAGGGACAGAGAAGAAAAAAGAAAAGCCAAAAAGTACATCTGCTCCTCACACAACCGACTGCAGTATACAGGCTCCAGGCCATCAGTTTTATCCTATAGGTGTTTTTACGTCCCCATCGACATAATTTAGACATCTCAACATCAAATGTCAACATCTCAGGAGAAAGATTCAGATAGCCTACTCGATAAAAATGTCTCCCCACTCTGGAATCGAACTCAGATTTCCTGTGTGCGTCAGCAAAGTGTCTAACCACTACACCACAGATGCCGGCACATCATCTTTGTTTGTTTGTTTGTTTGTTTGTTGTTTATTTTTTTGTTTGTTTGAACAAAATGTCAACAGAATAATATGTGGGAAAAAACAATATAAAACAACCCAGCTCTTCACCAAAATACGAGATCTAGCTATTGTATATTAGGCTTCATTCGAGTCATTTTAGTTCGTTTGTTTGTTTGTTTGTTTGTTTGTTTGCTAGTTTGTTTGCCTTTTTACTTGTTTGTTTGTTTATTTACTTGTCCATTTGTTTGCTTCATTTCAAACATTTCCTATTGAAAACGGGGATGTCCCTGTTCGTCCCAGAATATAAGACGTAGCAGAAACCACAAGTCATCTTAATCCTTATTTCTTCTTCTTCAGTAAAGAAATATTCTCCTCTGCAGATGTATTGGTCATCATCAGACTTTAACGGACGAAAGTATTATTACTATTATTACTATTATTATTATTATTATTATTATTATTTTTATTATTATTATTATTATTATTATTATCGTCTATGCAGACGGTCAGTTTAGCTTAAGATGATCTCAGGGTTTTCTTCATGCAGCTTCTTTCACGGCTAATTTTTCCTATGTTTCAAGCGCAGACTCTGTCGCAGTGCTTGCATGTCAGTGTTGTAGATCGAAGCTCTGTGTTTCCGCTGTTTTCCTTTCGTCGTTGGCGCTTCTCAGCCTGGTTGTTACTATTATTATTATTACTATTATAGCTAGTAGTAGTAGTAGTAGTAGTAGCAGCAGCAGCAGCAGCAGCAGTATGTCCTGTATGTGTTACCTGAGTGCTTTCACCGAGAGGCTGGCAAGTCCTGGCACAAAGTTCGCCGCTTGTTTGGACATCTAGGGAGCAGACCGTTTTTAGTCTTAGTAAGAGTTTTACGGTACTTGCAACACAATAAGGTCGTATAAATTCCAAAGATTAGAGGTGTTACAAGAGAGTAACAAACACCAAAAAGAAGGAGGATGGATAAGGACGATTGATGTTTGATAGGAATGAAGCAGGAAACCACACCAGAGCACCCACCAACATTCCACAGGAACAGACGAGCGCACGGTCACATGTTTATCGACAAAGTACACAGGGTGACATGTTTGTCAACGAACAAACAACCCAGTACATACAGTGACATGTTTGAATTGAAGTAAAGAGAAATGCATTGGCATAATAATGGTCATATAGAAATGGTGAAATGGTATGGTTTCAACCCCCCTATCAACACTAGTAGGTTATTTAAGAGGCGGGACCTTCGAGTTAAAGGTCCATCTCCGAAAGGACCGGGCCAAATGGGAAATTCGTGTAAAGTGCCTTTCCCAAGGACACAGCGTCGGACCGAGCTTAGGCTCGAACCCCCAAACCCGAGGGAAGAAGCCAGAAGGGTAGATAAAAATAACAGAGGGAAGAAAAAGAAGTAAGACCTACCAAAGCCACCCTCCAACCATCCGCAGTAACATGTTTGTGAACACACTCTCGCTCACAGCTCAGTTCATACTGAACACAAGAACAGCCCAACCTTGCAGTGCAAAATTTCAATTAAAGCCAGCCAGGCCAGATGAAAACTTATTGGTCAGATCAGAAACTATACCAAATCAACTTTGAGTTAGCATTAACTAACCGTCTGGTTCAGCGATTCTGTTAGCCTTTGGTAGTCTGAGCTTCCTGGTAGAAGATCAATTCCAGTGGTGTTGTACTCTAAAGTGACTGCAAAGTTTATAACCTCTGAGGAAAGAAAGATATCAAAATTGCCCTTACTTGGGAGTGACTGGGTAAACACAGACATCATACGGATACTCTCTCTCTCTCTCTCTTTCTCTCTCTCTCTCTCTCTCTCTCTCTCTCTCTCTCTCTCT
>NW_004797441.1:451307-452824 GCF_000002075.1 Aplysia californica
GAGAGAGAGAGAGAGAGAGAGAGAGAGAGAGAGAGAGAGAAAGGGAGAAAGGGAAAGAGAGGGAGAGGGAGAGAGGGGGTGGAGAGAGAGGGGAGAGAGGGGGCACACACAAAAACTGGTGGACGGACAGAGTGTGAAGGGAAAGAAAGAATGCAAACATTTATTTGTGTAGCAAACGACAAAAAGAGCCGCTTGTCATGCTCAGCTTATTCAACCGGCAAAACCTCGAGTTTCTCATAACAGTGGGTTCCTGACCCCCTAACATTCAATGACAATTACTTTGGAACTAAAACAGCTGGACACGTAAATACTCTTTTCTTTCACTTGAAGGGCTTGTGCAGATCTACGAACTGATGCCCATCGTGCTATTTCTATTATCTATTTGTGGTGGCCGAATTTTGCTATTCTAAAGGCTTTTTTAATGCCAGCGTCGATCGATATGCGGTTTTCGCCAAAAGATTCTTTAAAATATTCTCCAGATCATGACGCCCTTGGTTTTTTTTTTGGGGGGGGGTTTTAGACATTTTTGCTGCAAAAAGCTAAATTTCTTTATTTCGCCGATCGTTTTTGTAGGCCGACGCTTCTGTCTCTGTAATTTTAGAAAACCCGGAAGTGATATTTCGCGAGGCGCATTTTGTTTTGATTGAGAGTATAGATCTTTTTTTTTTTTTTAAAGTTTTAGTAGAGGTTTTACGGCGCTCGCAATTTCATATGGTCATATGAACGCCAGAAGATTAGAGGTGTTACAAGAGAGTAACAAACATAAAAAAGAAGAAGGGGAGATACGGACGATAGATGTTTCATAGGAAAGAAGAAGCAAACCACACCAGAGCGCCCGCCAACCACCCACAGTGTAGATCTAGACCTTCTCATTTTTTGCATCTCTCAAGATTTATTGCCCCATTCCAGTAGAGTGTAAATATAGTAGGCCAATTACTTTTAGTTGATATTAAAGCACCGATCTTTTCTTTCATCGAAAGGGGGTCCAGCTAGTATTCTCTAAATGCGACGTGCGTCCAATTTTGTTGTGTTGCTACGCATTTTGCTACCGGGCTGCAACGGTAACTGACCTGACGGGACAGAAAAAAATACCTCAGGTGTTCCGTCAGTTACTGAAACTAAACACATCAAAAATGTGTATAAAGTGCTTTTTTTAATGACTGCATTTGATTCATAATATGTCTTTCAAATGTTCTGATCGTTTAAGGTTGAAATAAATTAAATCATAGTGTTGTCACTGTAAGAATGTATGGTCCAAATACATGTATTCCGTCAGTTACCGTGGAATAGCCCTACTCTAGAATTACAAAGTTCTATCTGCTCAGTACCTAGCTAGTTGACGTTAAAAAAAAATGAGTATCACAACATGTCAAGCCTTTTCGAAAGCAAATCTTTGGATATCTTGATAAAGACTCCAAAAAATCTTACGATTTTGATAGAGCAGATATAACATTTGGTTTCTGACCTCATGATCTTAGTAACAAAAAAAAAGCCAAAAAATCCCCCCCACCCCCCCC
>NW_004797441.1:453294-455905 GCF_000002075.1 Aplysia californica
GGTTATATGGTTGAGGACGGGGCTGGGGAGGGAGGGGAGAGGGAGAAATGTTTCTGATAAAGCTTGTCTTTGAAATTTTGAGAGGAGATGACGTACTCCATTGTTATCTGGCGCCCCACTAGACACAAATATGTTATTTCAAAGGGAACAAATTTGGCCCGTTGGTTATTAAGAGAGAGAGAGAGAAAAAAAAAAAGAAGAATGCAGGGAAGAAGGCAGAGCCGGCACACAGAGATAGGCATCCCTTGTTTTCATCGATCCTAGTATTTTAATAATCCTTATTCCGCCATTGTAGGGGTTGCACGTTCTGCTGATGCTCAGTGGGTACCGGGTATCCACCCAACTCAACCCAACTGCTAACGTATAATACTGTATCGCCTCTAATCTCATCTTACCTTATATATATACTCATCCATGTTTTCTTTCTTTGCCCCCTCCCTCCTCCCTATTTTCCCCCCAGAAATGTTCAAACGTAGCACCCTGAATGAGCTCATCCGTCGTCTGATGGCGATGAGGGGACATCACTACAGCGACGGGAGAGCAACAATGATGCGCTTCGGAGCAGGCAGGAGAAAATAGTTACGTCCTTTAGAACTTTCACGCACGTTGTATTTCGTGGCGAAAGCATTGTTAGTGGTTAACGATTGTAGAAACACCCTCCACTCGCCCACGTAAAGTAGAATTAACTAATAAATATATCAAACTTGGCCCATTCCATGTTTTGACGTCTTCTGCAAACAAACAAAAAAGTCCCATATATAATGAACATTGAAGACTTTAAAGAAACTTAATTACTTCGAAGTGGTGACCACAAATTGCGTCACCCAATTAATGCTTATCAATCATCTTATCCCTATAACTGTTCAAGCATAAACAAGGATAACTCGAAGTTATTTTGTCCTTAGGGGATTCATTGTGAGAATGTTTTGAGAAAAAGTAAGGCTAGTTTAACACCGATCTCGTGTGTGGTCCGTCGGCCTTGGCTTCCTTTTTAAAATAATAAAATTTTGTTTACCTACACAACCTAAGGAGAAAGAGAGGGAAGGTGTTATCAAGAAAAGCTAGAGAAATTGAAGAATTCGCCCAAGATGTTCTGTTAGACATTCTGGGTTCTTTCATCTTTCGGGTTGTTGTTTTTTTTTAAGTTTATCAAATGGCTACAAGAAATACTTTATTATTTCACATCGACTGTCCACTATCCAAGACAAAGACCCATGTATGATGTGGGTTTGGTGAATAAAAGTACTCTCAAAATACATGCGTTTCGAATTTTGTTATTCTTTTATTAGTGCGAGGATGGAAGTGTTTGGAGGAGCAACTGACAGCTCCTGATTCTTCACTATCCCTCTGCTGTTTCCTTTTTCTACAATCTCACCCTGATACTTGACGTTAGGCTCAGGTCTGAAGATCCCCCACCCTTTCCTCCTTCCTCCCTCCCACTCCCATCCCCTCAAACCCAAACAACAACAACAACAACAATAACAATAACAAACAACAGCAACAACAGCAACAACAGCAACAACAACAACAACAACACTCAGTACACTCAGTACCCTCAACCCCCACCCCCACCCCTAGAACAATCCCGCCCTCCCCAATCTCACCCTGACACTTGGCGTTAGGTTCAGGTCTGAAGAAGCCGTCTAGACAGACACAGACATATCCGCCCGCAGTGTTACTACACTCCTCATGATCTGTGACGTTACAGTTGTTGCCACTCGCCATCGAGCACTCGTCGTCATCTTCTGAACAGTCGTCACCATGCCAACCGTGGTGGCAGTAGCAGGTGCCGTTCACTTCGTCGCAGCGTGAGTGCGCACTGTTGCACGTGCACGACTGCGCGCAAGACGCACCGAACCAGTTGTCGGCACATTCTGTCAGAAAACGCAGCAGAGGGAGAATTAACATCAATTATAGTTTTAGTAAGAGCTTTACGGCACTTGCAATACAATAAGGTCATATAAGTGCCGAAGATTAGAGGTACTACAAGAGAGTAGCAAACACAAACAAGAAGGAGGAGAGATCAGGACTATAGATGTTTGATAGGAAAGAAGGAGCAAACCACACCAGAGCACCAGCCAACCACCCACAACTAACACCAAAGTAGAAATTCTTTGATTCGAAGAGATAACATTTGGGAGCTCAGGAATTGTGGACTGTAATGTTCTTTAAAATTTGAAAAATAAAAATAAACAGCCACAGTTCCGCCACTGATCCCCATTGGAAAATGCATGCATGCATTAATATAATATAATATGCATACCATTTATATACTTACACACACACACGCATGCACTTGCACACGCATACATGTACGAACAAACGCACGCACGCACGCACACAATCCATCCATCTACCTATCCATCCATCCATCCATCCATCCATCCATCCATCCATCCATCCATCCATCCATCCATCCATCCAAACAATAACACACGCACAACAAAGACACACAGACACACACACAGACACACACACAGACACACACACAGACACACACACAGACACACATACACACACACAGACACACACAGACACACATACACACACATACACACACATAGACACACACACAGACACACACACACACACAAACACACACACACACACA
>NW_004797441.1:456005-457476 GCF_000002075.1 Aplysia californica
CTCTCTCTCTCTCTCTCTCCTTTTTTTCTCTTGTTTGGTAAGTGTTTATGGCGCTTGCAACTGCATACGGTCATATGAGCGCGCGGGACACAATAAACATGTTCAGTTTGGTAGGAACTCATTTCGAATTTTGCAATGCTGGCGGCCGAAGCCCACTCTTATCGATTTTGGAGCACCAAGGGATCTTTAACGTGTGCAACTTGCACACGGTGACTCAAACAACACTAAAAATTCCATTTCTGTCGGTTGGCTTTTGTATGTGTTCATTTGTTAAAGATAAGCGCATATTTACGATATTATTTATGGTTTAGTAAGACCATGCCAACAGAGAGCCACTACACGGATAAAGTGAATATGTCAGTAATCTGCTTGAAGTAACATTGTGTACAACATTTGCTCCAATCGAAAAAAGCAATGTCCTGATGAAAAGTGTGTGGATGAAGCAAAATTTATTGCACAACATAAGCAATGGAATACATAATTTATCATTGAAAAATTGTTCCGTGTCCCGATTTGGTGCCGGATAATTATAACGTTCGAAGAAAATGAGTTAACACGTTAATAATAAATTGCTGAGCTTCAAGGGAAATAAAGTCGAATCGGAAAAACTGCTTGGAAACTCATGATGATGATGATGATGATGATGATGATGATGATGATGATGATGATGATGATGAGGATGATGAGGATGATGATGAGGATGATGATGATGATGATGATGATGATGATGACTTAATTATTCAGATGAATGTGCAAGATTGATCTTGACGTTTGTTAATTTCTTCGCCTTCCTGATAATACATTGGATTCAAGCAGAACACAACACTCGTCCCCATAGAGTGACCGCAATTTGGAAACAAATCGTTATCAGGGGACACAACCCTCACCCCTCTACTCCTCAAATAAGTTGACCAAATTCTGGAAATAAGGCGTCATTAAAATCTCGATCGAACAATAATTTTAATAAAGGTATGTTGAAGCATCACATGGAGGCCACTTCTGTGAGATGGCGTTGTTGGTGTTCGTTTGCCTTACTACATGAATTATGCTAACAGGACTTCAAAACAGTGAGGAGAATGTCGGAAGTAATAACAATTGTAATGACGTTCAATGTTAGTACGAATGTGTACAGGAAAAAGATGAACATCTTTCAATATGTATGCTTACAAGTTATCGCTGAATAAAATTATCTAAAATTAGAATCTCTGGAATCCGCCAGTGACTAGTTTAATGTGAATTGTTCACATTATATGGTATGCTACATGCTTCACTATTATCAGAGACACTAAAATATAGAGACAGGAAACGAGGCCTCGCAGTCCGTGACAACAGTGCATTTGCGAACGTGACCGCTGAGACGCGAGCTAAAAATAACCAGGCGCGGTATCGACAGCGAAGCGCGTCGCGTCTAGCCTAGGCCTAGCGAGGCCTAGGCCTTTTGAAACGAAGCGCGTCGCGTCTAGAGGGGCCT
>NW_004797441.1:462658-466297 GCF_000002075.1 Aplysia californica
GTGCTATACAGTCTCAATGTCAAATAAAAATGTAAGATAGTAGCGATTCGGTTTGTCCTTATTGACTCAGCTAAAAAAAACCCACACACACAGCAATGGCGCATCCAGGTGTGTTTCTGAATAAGCTTATTGATTAAATGTTTTCCCCTTTGTACCTTAGAGAAGGCAAGTATGAGTATGTCTTTGTGCATTCCTTTGTCAGATACATTTACATTTAAAAAGATGTGCAAAATAGTCTTTTCTTTCAATGTGTCTCTTGGTCCTCACACAATATCGTTCTTTTCTTTCTTTTCAAGAGTCATGGCGCCCGTTTCTTCTCCACTCGCACTTTTGGTGACGAAGACAGGCACGTAACGGCAGGCCGGAATTCGGTCAATGTACTTTTGCAGGAACGGGATGTCGTAGATGTGACTCTGACCTTTGTCGTCACACCTGTTCTCGGCCACCATTTCGCCCTTGTCATTGGATGTGACCTCTGACCTCCAGGTTAACATACCTCTCTCTTTCAGCGTACCTGAAACAGGAAGACAATTGTTGTTTCCGTAAGATATAAAGATGATTATTTACCAATACATAAAATAATGGTTAAAAATATTACGGTTTGTAGAGAAAAATGACACAGTCCCTAACCTATTATACTGATAGGCAGACAGTTAACACCTTAGCCATAATGTTAACTCCTGCAGAAAAGACACCGTGTCTTTTCAACCATGGCTTTTGGCAGTTCATCAAACGCTTAAAAAAATATCTACTTGGAAGAAGTTTTCTCCCGTTAACTTATTTCTGATGACGGAAAAGTTACCATTACCATCGATGGAGGGAGACAGAAAGTGATAAAAGTTTCTTAGAGCTTATTACTCATGTGTTTATTAGCGTGGGTGGATATAGATACAAGTATCTTGAGCACCCAGTATGCTGCGATCACTCAGCCGGAATCCTATAGAACTATGGATCTGGTTCGTTCGAATCTCTAAAGGGGAATTAGGGAACATGGGCTATTTAAACGTTCTGTGTTGCGCGGGCCACAAAGATAGTACATAACAGGATAGTTCACTCCTCTCTTTGAGCCCATTAAAAAAAGAACGTCCTTAAGATCCGGTGGCGCCCTCTTCGAAAAAGGGCACCCTTTGTGAACAGAGTTACCTTTAACAAGTTCTTTAAAATAAATTAGAATTCAAATATCGGCAGAACGCTTTTTTAATGGTTACGCTGACAAAAAAAAACCTCATCCGGTGAAAGAGGTGACTGTTTTCTTCGTTTAATTTGACTTTAGAATGAGAGGCGAGATGTCATTAAAATATAAAAACTAGAACTCCGCACTCAACGAATCCGAACAGCGGACGAACAGCAGTCAATCTGCGCACACAAGGGGGTGCTTTTCCTATTTTTCTTCTGGAGAAACGAAAGAGAGTTTCAAAGCAAAGACTGCCGCGCCATCTGAAGCAATGAGCGGACTTCCGCGGACACTTTTTTGGCTGAGTTAACCATCTTGTTATGTACTATCTATGACGGGCCATAGACCAACATCATACCTACATGTGACCAAGGAAGTGGGCAGCGTTCTCCCGTAAACGTGTATTGTATATTGTAACTTACTGACCCCAAATCCCTTTCATCTTATCAGAAAGGAGCACTCCACCATCACCCCCCCCCCCCCCCCAGACTGGGCCGTCGAGAGCCAGGTCGGGCCCTGGGGCAGCAATCACCTTCGGGCCCCTCTTCCCCCCGGTCTCACCCACCCTCACCTGCAATTTAATAACCAGACAAATACAATGTACATAGGCATATAGTCACTTTACTGTAGCATATCTATTACATACCAACATACGCTCTCTCTCTCTCTCTCTCTCTCTCTCTCTCTCTCTCTCTCTCTCTCTCTCTATCTATCCCTATATATATATATATATATCTATATATCTATATCTATATCTCTCTCTCTCTCTCTCTCTCTCTCTCTCTCTCTCTCTCTCTCTCTCTCTCTCTCTCTCTCTCAGGCTGCCTGTCAGTCTGTCTCTTACACACACATCTTCACTACTTGGAAATGCATTTTGCGAAAGAGATGTTTGTATAAAAGCTAATCCCCCGCCCCCCACCCCCCCCCCCCTGCACACACACCCCAGCCTCCTTTGTCTCGTCCCCCTCCATCAAGTGCTGGGTGTTGTCAACATAAAATTTTTATTTTTCTGATTTACCGGGTAGTTCAAAATGAAGGTAAGATGAATAAACCAATAACAAAAATTAAAATAAATTGTAATGTAGCTCACCTTTTTTTCTTACTACAACGGAGCCTATGGGATTTAGCTCTAGCAAAACTGTCAATTATTGGTTCGTAGTCCCAGTTTTCGCTCTAGACTGGCCTCTATGGCCAAAGTTCCAAGACTTGTGAGTCTGTCTCGACACATTGTGGGCCGCAAAATGTTTTTCACCCAAGAAAGGGTACTGAAGGAAGCTTCAGCTTGCGCAACTGTCTGTTACATCTTCTGCCTCGTCTGTAAAAAGCTTCCTTTTCTTTTGTTGGCGAATGAATGCTCAATCTCATAGTTATCTGCTACTAATTTGGACTCACTCAAGATTGCGTCCCATTCATCTCGTAAGCTTTTCAAATCTTTAATCAGACTATTGATATTTGCCACCTCAACGTCAAGTGTCGCATCTCGTGCTTGAAGCACTCTATTTCTGTGATCGATTGCTGGGAGGATTTTGAGCCAAACAGCCAAACATTATCACACATTCAAATTACGATGCAAAGTACTTAAGAATACCAATCAAATCTAAAAGTGTTTCTGGGGGGAGGTTCATTAAAAGAACAGTTTGAACAGCTTTCCTCAGTCCCCTAGATGTGAGTCGCAAAAGGCTGACACTGTCAACACGTGCTGACCAACGTGTCTGAGACATACTGTGCAAAGAGCTGGGAATGTTTTGCTTCAAAATTTCCCACTTTCGTGGACTGGAGCTTAAAATGTTATACAGCTTCTGAACAACTCCAAAGAAAGTTATGACTGTTGAACAGCTTTCTGCAGAATGCACAGCTCATAAATTCAAACTAAGACAGCCACAGGGAGAGTATGTGGCAAGTGAACACTGTCTTAAAATGTGAGCCTGTACTCCATTAGACAGACAGATCATACATGTTGCTACCGTTGTCGTAGCCTTGGCCTCGGCAGTCTGTAATTGGAATGTTGTTGTTTTTTTCATTCAGTGTATCAAGAATAATTTTAGCGACATATTTTCCTGTTTTCTTTTGACAATCTAGACATTTAAGAAATTTCTCTTCTACTTTGTAGACATTTGTATCACTGTCCACGTGAACATAACGCAAAATAAAGACAGTTTGTTCTACGTGTGAAGAGTCTGGCGTTGCATCAACGATAATGGAGTAATATCGTTTCCGCTCTTTCATTCAAAATCACGTCTGTCATTTTTATGCACAACATAGGATGAATTCATTTTGACTTTCTGGTGATAGATAGTGAACTTGTAGGCGCCTTTTTTCTTTTTGTGATTTTTCAACTTTTCTAAGAGTCTCTGCAAGGAGAGGATCGTAAATCAATTCCAGAAGTCCAAGAAAGCACTACCAGAGTTCTGTGAAGTTGTCAGATATACAGCTCAACTTGCAGCCAAAATATATGATATTTCAAA
>NW_004797441.1:466485-491375 GCF_000002075.1 Aplysia californica
CCCTGACCACCCCTCTCGACAGGCCTGTCCCCAGTCAGTCCCAAACTTCGACAAAGCTCTCCCTTCATCTCAGCGGCCAGGAGCTCTTATTACATCCGATCCAAATTGTGGGCTTTAAAGGTTCGAACCACTTAGAGTTTCGAGTTTCCTCTGTCCTACTTCGAATCCGTCCCTTCAGTGCAGGTGAAAATAAGTTGTTGAAATAGCTTATTCTGCTTTTGACAGACCTTTGCATTTTAATGAAAACAATCACCAGTACAATAGCCTACCATTTGTCTTGAGCGGACTAAAATTTCTTAAAAAATCACCTGGGAGAGTGACGTCAAGCAAAAAGCCAATGAAACCGCCTACAAACATGCTTGTGCTTAGGAGTACTGTCAGAATCTGGTCAACGGCGGGCACACCTGAAACATTTAACGAACATAATTATATTATAAGTTTTGGTAGAAAATTGTATTTCGGCTCGAAATAAAATAAGATTAGGTAGAACAAAAAATATTATCTGGTTTTTTTCTTCTTATTCGTATGCAAGATATTTCGCTCTACAGTTTGAAATGTTCAGTATTAATGTTACCTTTATTTCATCGAATTTTTGGACTGCTTGTAATTCTCGTGTAAGTTCCTTGGTCACGGAAGGACAAGGGTTGGCATCCGTATGGCATGGCGGATACCGTTATTTTGATTGTCAGTCTGCAGTCTCTGTCAAGGAGGACTACTTTGTATTTTCCATAAGATTTCTAGTTGTTATGCATAATCGGCTTACCAACGTTAATCGGGTGCTTTTGTTTCGACATCCAGTGAGGGAAACACAGGCCGAAAAACAGGGAGCAGGCTATGACGAACAGGTTTCTGGTGGAGGTCAGATCCACGAAGTGAAGATTGGACAGACCGACAGCAGTGATCATACCTTGCGAAAGCCGGGGTGGTAATCAGGAGAATTAGTGTTTGTTGTTATTGTTGCTGTTGTTGTTGTTTGTGGAAATAGGGGGGTGGTAACATGTTTAAGGTAGGCGGAGGAGGAGGAATCACGAAGAGGTGTGAGAGCGGAGAAGATTGTGGGGGGGGGGGGGGGGAGGGGGTGAAAGAAGGAGAGAATTATTAATGGAGGCGAGATATGAGAAGACGAAAAAGAAAAGAAAAAAGAAAATATAGATTCAAGAGGAGGAAAAAAGAAGGAAAAGAAATATCTGAAGAAGACATCGGAGCTTTATTTCGTGGTAATAGGGAAAAGGGCAAAGAGTCGCAGCGGCTATGTGATCGAAAACAAAAGCAACAACGACAGCAACAACACAATGTGGTCTTCAAACTAAACTTATACAGCTTAGACATTTATGTGTGTAAAACATGACAATGATCATATATTTTACCTTCAAGTTAAAGACTTAATTCCGAGCCCCTCAAAAGGGAGACATTTCTTAAGTCTTGCAAAACTATATTAATTCAATATTAAAGTTCATTCTACACAGGACCGAGCCAAATGGGAAAATTCCAAGGAACTCAACATCGGACAGAGCTCAACCTCGAACCCCCAAACCCGAAATCTCATAATTAAGAGTCTGGTAGTCTCACCACTAGACGCAAGACGCTACCACACAGAACGCCGTAATTACCGAGGCAAGGACCGGCCGAGTTAAAAGAGCCTGCCTCTAAATGATTTATACAATCTAGATGCGATGAGCGAAACACTAATACATTATTCTATATGACCGACCAAGGCGCACTATGGATCTCACCGAACATAGAGATGAACATGCCTCCGACCACAGGTTCAGGAATGGTGACAAACAGCGCTCCGACCTTTCCCAGGCAGCCCAACAGTATCAGCAGGACACCAGCAGTGAACACTACTCTCCTGCTACCTACCTGTGAAGTTATCATCGTCATAAATTTATCATCGTCAAGAAATAGCAAGAATTGGGTTCACTACTTCACATCATCTACATCATCGTCATCATTATCATCATCATAATATCATCATTGTGGAATAAAACAGAGAAGGGAAGGCAAGCCTTGAGTTAATGTAATTTCACCATCATCATCATCATCATCATCATCATTGTATAAAGAAGGTATTAAAACAGTTAGGACCTTGTTGTATTTCCCCCAAAAATATATATCATCATCATCATCATCATCATCATCATCATCATCATCATCATCATCATCATCATCATCATCATGATAATGCAGCTAGGGCGCATTAGGTCATCAACATGAATGGCTCTGCGAAATTTCAACTAACGCTCGAATCCCAGAATTGCACTTTCTGAAGTATTACGCATATCTAAGCCCTGTGTACTCAAGGGAAGCAAAAGTGATCCTCCTACGATCCTCAAATAGATAGATAGATAGATAGATGGAAGGATGGATGGATGGATAGATGGATGGATGGATGGATGGATGGATGGATGGATGGATGGATGGATGGATGGAAGGATGGATTGCAATTCAGTCGGCTTTATGTAAGTTAGCGGAAGCGGAGACCTCCAACAATTAACAAAACCCGAGATACATACTTTGGTGATGCCGATGGCGCCAACATTTTCACTGTAGGATGTGCTTCCGTTTCCGGTCCCGAGCAGCCCTGTGATGATGCAGCATACACCCTCCACAGCAATGCCTGGAGAGTAGACAGAGGTGTGGATCTCAAAGCCGGGTGGCTTAGTGATTAGGTTCTCGGACTTGCAACCGTACGATCGTGGGTTCGAATCCCCTCAGGCGCCCGACGTTGTGTCCTTCGGGAAGGCACTTTACACGAATTTCCTCATTTCACCCAGGTGGAAATGAGTACCTGGCTATAGACAGTGAACGATCTTGTTATAATTTTGTTAGTATTTGAGGGTGTCAAATCTGCAGCATGCACAGTATGCTTCCCGGGAAGCAAGGAATGTTTTTGAGTGTTCTCAGAGAGTCTACTGGGGTTAAAATAGTTGTAAAGTGAATAGTGCATGCTGTAGAGCGTCGATATGCGCTATACAAATACAAAGATTATCCCTTTTCCTGAACATTTACCTTTAGCATCGTGGTCCATTTTTCACACTATTACGTTTCCCTTGCAAAAACCCAACGTACGTGGCACGTACGGCCCCAGAATCCCTTACACACACACACACACACACACACACACACACACACACACACACACACGCACACACACACACACACGCACACACACACACACACACACACACACACACACACACACAAACACACACACACAAACACACACACACACACATACACACAGTACGCGTTTTCAATAGTGGTTGGCTCCCAAAAGTGAGTGCACCTCGTGAGAAGCAAATGGAAGGGGTAGGGTGGTAACACTAAATTGCCAATGTGATTATGTGACACGAGACTAGACAAATCAAGATTGATCACAATGCTCAAAATCCAACAATGTGCACATGCACTCACGCAAGGAACATGCATTTACCCAGAAAGTGGCCATATCTAATTAAGATTTAAGAAATGTTTCTGCATCTGTAAACGTAATCAAACACATCACAACTTTTACCGGATACCATGATCCCTCCTCCAGGTTGAAACCGGAGTAAGTCTTGTATGATTAATGAAGCTTAGTATGCGTTAGAAGGTAGCTTATTTTCAGGTTTGCCCACAGGATTTTAAAACAACGGACGGAAAGGTCTATAAAAAGAGACGTGCATGAAGGATCGGGTGTAATTCTGAGAGATAGGTAGTCTTTAAAAAAGTGAAAAATCAGTATAGAAGGACGCAATGTCTTTATTCACTGGAAGTAAGGCGTGTACTTTTAAAAAAAGAGCTCTTGAGTTTTGATTGGATTTTTCTCAAAAAAAAGAAATTAAATTCAATCTTGAAAGTGCATAAACTTGGTGAGTAGTGTTGTTTCAGGACCAGTTCTGAAAATTGGTTTGCGATTTTATAAATAAAAATGTTCAATTGTCAAAGAGGACACATTATATTGAGTAGGTATCTTTATGGTGGGGTATGAAAGCCACGTGGAACCCCATGAACTATTTAAAAAGTGAGACCTCTGAATTCCACACCTATCAATAATAAGACAGAGACAAGTGTGAGGAGAATCTTGAGACTCACCTAAACAGCTCAAGTTGAGGAACAACCTTATACAGGTGCCCACTACGGATGGGATCGGCCGATCGGCCATCGCCCGACGTGGTAGCCTCAAAAACAAACTTGCTTGTTTTCAGTTTCAGGCGATCAAGTTGGGCGATCGGCCTGATCCAGCCGTTGTGGGCACCCCGTATTAGAAGACCCTTATGGCAATTCAAGTTATATCAGCTGTAAAGTACTGCATACCAGGTTGTTTGGTGGGGTGGGGGGTTTCCTGCGTGACTTGAATTCGAGATATTCGCCATTTTTTAAAGAGAACTTTGCGAAACCAAGCTGTTCGCGACTGGGCGACTAAAATCGCGAATTCAAAACACTTGAGGAACAAACAAAACAAAAACAAAAAAACGAAATAACGAAATGGGCAGAACGCGAACAAAAAAGAGCGGGCAAAACCCCCCCCAAAAAAACTGGTGCACAGCAGTTCACCCAATTAGAATAATTCGCACTGGTCCGTCATCAAAGGCTTTACTGTTTTATAGATTAGCCTGTGATCTACAATCTACATCATGTGACGGAGCTGCGTATGGTTCTCTAGGCCAAAGTGTAGCAGAGAATGGTGTCTTGATCTGAGTTATTCGGACGAAGTCAGAGACTGTTTAAATGAAATCGGGTGGTGTCTGTAAAAAAATAATTCGTGACATTAGCCCGCATAAATGAAAACAGTCGCTTCATCATCATTAGCTCCCTACGGTCTTTTTTGTTGTTGTCAAATGTATAGACATTATTTTTAAAAACTTTGTTTTAGTATAACTTAGAAATGTTTTTGTTTTGTTGTTGTTTTTTTCTCTTCTGTACGTTTGTTGTTATTGTAGCTTTCGTATGAGTCATTACCTAATTAACAGGTCTGACACCTGCTCGTTTGTGAGTTTTGATGCGCCAAAGCACAGGCATGTCGGAAAAATAAAATACAAGTTTATGTGCGTGCAATTGTGTGTGACAATATTCAGCATATTCATTGCCAGTTGTGGTTCATAAATGATGTACATATGGAGTTCAAAGCATATGACTAATAGCAAAGACCGAGACGTAGTTCTAATAATAATGATGACATAATAGATAGCATTGGTATAGTGCAAATTCCCACTCAAAGCAAGCTCTATGCGCTTCACAATCGGTATATCATCCCAGCAGCAGCAGCAGACCTGAGAGCATTCTTAAACAATCTCAACTTCTTGAAAAGCATACAGTGCAAGTTGTCATATGGGCGCTAAAACACTAACATACTGACAAGATCTTACGCTGTCTGTCGCCGAGTACCCATTCACATCTGGGTAAGGTGGGGGAAACTTTGTGTAAAAGTGCCTTTCCCAAGGACACAATGATCCACTATCTAGATCTAGATACATTTATGACCCAGTGGTTTTCAAGAGTTTGCCATGGGAATAATGTTTTCCATGGGTTTTTTTCAGAATTGTGAATCTGGCCATGCTAGCCAAAAAGGGTGCGTTGAGAAAAATTACAATTTATGAATTTCCCAAAGACAACGATAAACGACACAGGCGGGCTGATAGTGGGTGGCAGTCGGGTGCTCTGGTGTGGTTTTCTCCTTTTTTCCTATCAAATATGTATCGCCCTGGTCTGTTCTCCTTTTTCGTGTTTGTTACTCTCTAGTAACACCTCTAATCTTCGACACTTATATTATGACCTGTTGTGTTGCAAGTGACTTAAAACTCTTGACTAAAACTAAGTTGCTGGTGTCACTTGTTGTGTATTCTACTTGCAAACAGTCCAAGAACACCAACAACATTAAACATTAATAAATGAAACAACTTCTCGGGTTGTGCTCCAGAGTTTAATATAAGACTTAAAATTTACATGACTGTGGCTTGTGCTGCCGTAGGCTAGACATCTTTTTTGTTCTTCTCTGTGTATGTGTGTGTTAGTGTGTTACTCTTTTCTTGCTCTCTATGATACCGATATACTGACCATTACAGTACTCGTTATGGAATACTGAAAGTGGGTACTTATAATGTTACATTATGATTACTCTACAACATTCCTCCCTTTCTTAAAATTTTCAAATGTTTTCAAAAATATTTACGTGTTCTTTAACCTATCAGGGACATTCATAATTAGTAATTCTAGCCTTATTGGTTCTGTAACAATAATACCGAAGTTGATCGAAATTTTTCATTTGAATTCTATTACAACTGACTTCTTCAGATCTGTGATAGGCTTTACTTTGTTTCACTGAAAACAATAGTAAGGTAATATTATTATGCGCACCTTATGATGCAAGGAAATTAATCACTTATAACTTGTAACAAAACTATCACTTCAGAGGTCAGTCCCTTGGTATGATTTGTTTCATGTCACTAATATTAAATAGCACATCTGAAATTAATTCACTAAGAATGTTTATCCTTAAAATAGGCCATTCACTTTTAGGTAGAGAGTTAAAGTGTCCATTCTTTCACTGAGAATGTTTATGATTTTGACAGTCCTTTCACTTTAGTGTAGAGAGTTATAAGTCCATTCCTTGAACTGGTCTTCTGACACGTTTTGGATAACGTCTTGGTGGTGATCGTTGTGGTGACGCTTGTCTTTGAGTGGCGTCTTGGATTGTGTCAGGGTTAACACTTGATGGTGGTACCGTTGGTTCCTCATCCTGACCCATTGGTAGCATTGGGACGGTAGGTAGCGGAGGCGGTAATTCGTTGATATCTGCAGTTGAGTCTGGAGCAGACTGCAGCTGGTTGATATGACAGTGTCGCACCGTTCCACCTACACGAACAGAGTAACTGTGGGTTCCCAGTCTCTGTAATATCACTCCGTTTGTCCATCTGTTTACACCTGGCCTGTTGTTTCTGACCTTGACTGGGTCACCAGGCTGAAATTCACGGAGGATTTTTTCTTGTGCCTGAGCTTCTTGCTTGTGACGCATGTTAGACACGAGATCAGGCTTCATCAGGTCCAACCGGATTCTTATCTTTCTTTTGAATAAGAGTTCTGCTGGACTTTGGCAGTCATCATGTGAGGCGTTGATCGAAGTTTTAACAGGATTTTGGACAGTCTCTGCGGTCCACTTTGTCCTGGGCTCGATGATTTCATAAGTCTCTTAAATGACTGAACAAGTCTCTCAGCAGATCCGTTTGTTTAAGGCATGTAAGGCTGTGATGTTACACTGTACACCATTTTTCTGAAGAAATTCTTCAAATTCACTTGACCTAAATGGTGGGTCATTATCACTGACAAGTGTGACAGGCAATCCATGAATTGCACAGATCTGTCTGAGCACATCATTTGTTCTCTGTGCTGCCGTTGTTGTCATCGGTATTATTTCAAGCCATTTTGAGTAAGCATCGATCAACACGACATATTTCTGACCTTCGTACTCCGCAAAATCTACATGAATCCGTTCCCATGGTTTTGACGGAAACGTCCACGCGAATACAGGAGCATTTTCTCAATGTCTAGATCTATTTTTGGCCAAAATACATATGAACGAGCCATTGCTTTGGTATTGGTCATTCCGAGATGTCCTTCGTGTAGTTCATATAGTATTCTGTTACTATACTTCTGAGGTATGATTACTCTCAGGCCCCACTGAAGAACTCCTGCCTCTGTGGTAATATCCTCCTTCTTTGAAAGAATGGCTTGAGATTGTCATCCTCTGTGCAATTTGGCCATCCAGTCAGTGTATATTGCAGCACCTTTGACAATACTGCATCTTTTCTTGTTTCTTCTGCAATGTCAGCTGCAGAGATAGGCATGTCATTGATGTAAGAAAAATATACTAATTTGTCCTTTTCATTCTCTGACTCTGTTCCCTTTTGTGGCAGTCTTGACAGCATGTCTGCATTGCAGTGATCTTCACTTCTTCTGTACTGGATTTCATACTGGTAACTGGTGAGTTCCAATGACCATCTTTGGATCCTGGCACCAGCCATCGCAGGTAGGTTTGTCTTAGGTCCAAAAATCTTAAGAAGAGGCTTATGATCAGTGATCAGCGTAAAGGATCTTCGTAGAGGTATTGGTGAAACTTGCGGATTCCAAACATGATTCCTAGTGCCTCCTTTTCAATCTGGGCATAATTTGTTTCTGCCTTTGTGAGAGTCCGCGAAGCAAAGGCGATAGGCCTTTCTTCTCCACTTGGCATTTTGTGGGAAATCACTGCTCCTAGTCCCTTAATACTGGCATCAGTTGCTAGGATTAATGGTAACTGCGGGTCATGATGCACTAGCACTGTCCTTGAACTGAGCAGTTCCTTTACTTTGCGAAATGACTTTTCACATGCATAAGACGATACCGATATACTGACCATTACAGTACTCGTTATGGAATACTGAAAGTGGGTACTTATAATGTTAAATTATGATTACTCTACAACATCACTGTAACCATGGAAGTGAGCTACTCAAGGCGGAAAGTGTCAAAATCCTCTATGCTTCCATGAGGCAACTCGAAGTTCTGCACTTTTATGGAAGAAGTAGTAAGTTACTGCCCCTCACTATTGTTTTCCAGACGATCAAGCATTAGGAATCAGTTCTGGTGTCTTATGATGAAAATGCTGGCTTGGATTTTGAAGTGAGTTGAAGGAGATAAAAGAGCATGCTGTTCTTCGAAAACAATTTACGAACGGAAGAGAGATAGAAAGAGAAAGAGAGAGAGAGAGAGAGAGAGAGAGAGAGAGAGAGAGAGAGAGAGAGAGAGAGAGAGAGAGAGAGAAAGAGATAGGGGGGGGACAGGCAGACAAGCAGGCAGACTGACAGATAAACAGGCAGGCAGGCAGGCAGGCAGGCAGGCAGGCAGGCAGGCAGGCAGGCGGAGAGAGACAGAGACAGAAAGACAGAAAGACAAAATGACAGACAGACAAATGGACAGGGGTGAAGCTTACCTCGATTGACAGCGTTTGGGGGTGGGGGTGGTGCTTCAGCTAGTCTGGCACAAGCGTAGTAGTCTCCAACGGACTCCATCATGGAGGCAAGCACCCCAGCCAGCATGCCAAACACCGCACCAGCGCTCACCGTCGGCATACCCCACTGGCCTGAAAAAGAAAAAGATGGCCTCACATCTAGGCTTTCTCAGCCCAGCCTCACATCAAAGTTCATCAAACTGTCTAGTGATAGGTTCGACTTAACCACTGTAGCAAACTGTGGTCCTGACTCCGCTGCTGACCACCCTCACCTTTCCTGCCGCACATGCACACACCCGCGCGTGCTTACGCACAAACGCATTTACTTACACACACACACACACGCGCACACACACACACACACACACACACACACACACACACACACACACACACACACACACACACAAACATACACAAACATACACATACACACACAAACATACACATACACACCCAATCAAACATACACATGATAGATGGTCAGACATGCATCTCCCCCCCCCTTTTTCCCCCCTCTATACATAACACACACACACACACACACACACACACACACACACACACACACACACACACACATATATATATATATATATATATATATATGGAATACGTATCCACGGGCTGTCTGCCAACACAGAAGAAGACACGTCAGTTCTCGCCATGTATCCCCAGCTACCAGGCTCATCAGGGAGAGCGCCTCCTAAGGTCAAGGCCAGACACAAAAGCCAAGACAAGACCATTGCGATTAGCACCTGAAAATCATGTCAAATGAGAAAAGGGGGGGGGGGGAGTCTTCGTGAGACGAAGTAAAATAACTAATAATGACATCGATACAGTTCAGAATATCATTTAGGAGGTTGACTTTTTCTTCCCTGCCTGCCAGGGCTATCCCATGCTGTCTGCGAAAGACAGACATAATAGAGAAAATATTGTCTCTGTGAGAGAACTAAACTCATTTTTTTCGTCCAAGGTGAAGCGCCTACTTATCACACTACTAGATTAAGATCATATTTATACATCCGGTGAGACACATGCTATGATGTATGATAATATGTTTGGGGGAGAATATTTTGAATGCCATATATATAAAAGCATTTCTTTTCTATTCGTAAGAATTAACATTAAAATAAAATAACTTTAAATAATAGCCAATTTGTTTAAAAAATACTAATGACAGGGAACTTATGACAACTTTCAACCTAATAAAACAAACACATCTGGGTTTTTTCCGGTTGGGGGGGGGGGTATTTTTTTTTAGACAAGCAGGAGGAGTATGATTTGTTCTGTTTGCTTCTGTTTGTGAATTATGCTCAGGGCACTGTGAGTTGTAGGCCCACGAAACCAATATGCACACCAAACTAATCAAACATATCCGTATCCCCAGCTATGCAATACGTACCGGGAAGAGCTTGAAGACGGGCAGCCGTATTACAGAGCAAGATTTACCCCTGTTCATGCTTGGAACTGGGATGTCTATGTTCTTCAAGTATTGGGAAAATATGGCTATGAGAACAATTGTCCTGGGGATAAAATAGGAGGAAAAAAGATGCATGCTAATAATGGAGAACTGCTAACCAATACGGAAGTGTGAGGACGAGAACGGGTAGTGAGAAGGTGAAGGAGAAGGAGGGGGAGGAGGGGGGGGAGAGATAGAGGAGTGATGGAGGGAAAGGGGGGGGGGGGTAGTTAAAACAAGAAAATGTTGATATTAATATAGATGTATCTATATATACTGATAGATCTGTGCAAGATTCTCATACTTGCCAATTCCATTTAAACGGCCCGTGGAAAGTTTGCTCGTAAATAATCAATTCAAAGGTGCTCGCGCTAGAACATGCTATTTTGTTTTGTTTTATGCTGGTTTATATTTTCCCACATTCCTTCTCAACCACACCCCTCACTCACGTGATAGAGATCCACCAATGAGAGGACGCCTTGTAAGCCGCCACCTCGAAGAGGCTGAGGCCAATGAGAGTGATGGTGGGAGCGATGGTCAGAGGTCCAATATATCGCAAGAAGAAGGACAGGACACCAGAACAGCCAATAACCACTTGAAATAACGAAGCCACACATATGGCACCCTGCACCTGTGACACACGTATTATGATGTTATTGGCCTGTAGTCTTAATAATACATATCTATACATCAAATAACACCAGACAAGTAATTATTTCACATTGCAATAAAATTGGAAATGAGGTAATTTTGTGTTAAAACATGCTTAACACCCTATAAAAGATTTATGGCTAAGGGAAAAGTATGTTTAAGTATGCATAATGTCAAATTTAACATAAAGGCATGATTTATTCAAACAGTATCAGTAGCTTCCGCCCCCCCCAAAAAAAAAGAAAATCTCTACAGCTTCCACCCGCGGTACAGCCTTTTTAGCTAACCTACATTAATGTTTCATTCATCACCAAGGGGGCTTTAGGTACTGGATTCCTTAACCAATGCTGTAGATTAGGGGTCTCAAACTGAAATTACCCGCGGTAATGTCTGAGTGAGCCCGGGCCACATCGAAAATTCCATCAAAAAAGATGTTAAGTACAACTGATCTAATCTTCTCAATATTTATTAATTGCAGCTCCGAACAAAACGGTGCTTCAGAACGTAGGTTTCTCTAACCTACTCCTTGCAGTCAAAGACCTGGCACTGCTTGCTCTTGCATAGCTCCACCTCCACCTCATTTTTGCCGAGTGAAAGAAACGTGCTAGCCACACGAACGCCAAACGTTGAGGCCAAGAAGCGGCCGCAAAATATCGTTCAGTGGGCCTCAGTTGGCCCTCTGGCTGCGTGTTTAAGACCCCTGCTGTGGAGTTTAAGTCCTCTGGACGACTACCCCAGAGAGCGTTATCACTAAAAATGTAGGTATTTTACACCCCTATCGACAGTATTAAGATAATTATAAATCTTATAAGGCGATCTTCGAACCTGCCTGTCAACGTCCCAGCAGAAAGACCGAGATACTCAATAAGAAATCTCACCCCTTAGGAATCGAACTGAAGTCTCCCTCGTACCACGGCAAAGCACCAATCTGCTACACTACAGACGTAAGTAGTGATATCAATATGTTACTGACGAAGATATCGTGGCGAACATTTGGCAAGCAAGACAAGCTTTTATTGCTACGAAAGAAATGCAAGAGCCCAAAAAAATGGGCCAAGCGCACCAAGCTGGCACTATTCAGGGGCAATGGAAAAATCTGTTTCGCTCTGAAGAGACGACACCTGTTTATTAACGAAGAGTTTTGAGAGCAAGCTTCAGACCTTCATCATTGGATGGTTAAAAAACAGTTTGAGCGTGCAATGGTTTGATTCTGTCGTCACCGAGGGATTTTAGAGGGAATACATGAAAGAAAAAAATGTAACAGAAAGCGAAAGAGAGAAGAAGATGAAGGCTCGGACACTTGTTAAGAAAATCAAAGACAAATATAACTGGAAAGGCACTGAGATGAAACCAGTGAACAGAGAACATCCAAAAACAACCTGGCAGACGAAAATGGAGTAAGATGTTAATTAATCATATCCGTACGTCGTGCTTTACTATCGTATCCATAGGACGTGGGGAACTCTGTGCCGCCATTTTCCAAAGAGGAAATTTACTTGTTAATCCAACCCGTACGCTTTGCATAGCAGTCTTTCAAAATGATGATTTGAGAAACACTGAAAGTTTCAAAGAGATGTTCGAACTGGAAGTATTCTAAAAAGTGAAGAATACAACTTTGAAGGTACAAAATGACCCCAGGGCGTTCGGATAGGGTTAAGAAATTCAGCAAAATTAGTACCCCCAACTAGAGAGAGAATCATAGATCACATATTAGTTTTGAAGAACTTTTACCGGCGTTGTTCATTGCAGAATTGAAAGGCAACAGAGAGAAGTGTTTCCTACCCAAGAATAACCCCTATAATCTCCACCCCCACCATTGACCCTGGCTTCGCGACAGAAATCACTAAATCGTGTGACCTAATGGCTGCAGAGCCGGAATTTCGGTAGGAGGAATGCCACCACAAATCCCTTTTCTTTTTTACATCAAATTACGCCCATTAAACCATTTTATTTTATTTCAAAGACAACATAGCAACGCCATCCACACATCTAAAAAGATTAGTTTGTCTCACTTCTCTAATTCGAGGGTACCACAGCTCCCGTGGATCAGCGCACACCGAGGAGTTGCCACTTCCACCCACACAGTCGCTGATGTTTGAAGCTATCGTTGACGAGAAAGCAAACATTTCACGTTACATTAAATATTTTTGGAAAAGAAATTGCTGATTGATGTACTAAAATACCTTCAAACTCTAAAGGAACAAGAAAAACATTTGATACCTATGAACTGAAGGTGAATGAACTTACAACACACACATATATATTATATATATGTGTGTGTGTGTGTGTGTGTGAGTGTGTGTGTCTGTGTGTGTGTGTGTGTGTGTGTGTGTGTGTCTGTGTGTGTGTGTCTGTGTGAGTGTGTGTGTGAGGCATCATGGAGAAATCAGGCGCTCGTCAAAACAGTGAAATCCAAGAAACCAACATTTTCCTGGGCGTTGGGCAATTTTTAAAAAAAATATTCTTTTGGCTCAACGCCTTTTATTATGGCCTAAAAACACATTTCTGGGTGGATTTTAGAGAAAAACTTTGATTGAAAGCATGAACAATGTAAATTTCTCATTTCCAATTACACTCAAGCTTTGGAAGTCACCAAATTTTGGCAGCCATTTTCTCACTAATTTTATTTCTCACACCAGGCAACCCTCATCTCCTCCAATCGCAAATTCTCGACTTCTATTCAAGACAGATGGGTATATTTTCGCCAAGTGCAAGACAAGATATATATATATAAATATATATATATATATATATATATATATATATATATATATATATATAATATTTGTTTTTATGTGTGTGTGCGGGCGTGTGTGTTAGATATTATACATAATATACAAACATATACATGAAGTTCATTTCCACTACACGCGCTCTCACTCTCTCGCGCGACGCGAGCGAGAGCAACACACACACACAAACACACGCACACACACACACGCGCGCGCGCGCGCGCGCACACACATACACACATGCACACATATGCAAACATACATTGTCCCAAAAAATATACACTTCCAGGATGCATAATATAATAGAACGTTGATAGTAGTGCTAAGGTCGCAACAATCTATAATAGTGAGGGGAAAAATTCGTGGCGCAACTTATTGTCAATTACTTCCTCAACTATCGAAAATAAAGTCTCCAGCTTTTGCACAATGACTTGTACCAATTTGTCCTCACAGATCAATACTTTTTTAAGCACCTGTTAGCTGTATTCTAGAAAATTCCGCAATACATACTAATTAACGATCCCAGTGGTGGCTTCTGTAGATTATAAGTTTGGCAGCTGGAACAATATCGCTTTTCAAAGCAAGTCCGTCTCGTGTTTTATTTTTTATTCTCGACATTATGCTTATTGTGCGATTGTTTTGACCACCTTTAGTGCAAAAAGTTTTCACTATAAAATTAATTTCTAGTAACAGATTTTGCCCCTAAAAAGTGTCATTGGTGTGCGTATGCAACATGTGTGTGAGAAGCGGGAAGTGCTGTGAACAATCCCATTTTCCGCGTGACGGAGATTTGCAGTATTTTTAAAATACATTTATGAAGAAACTAGGCTAAAATGTTTTGGATAAAATACGATTAAGTTCAGACAAATTGATACAAACTGCTGTGCGAAGTTTGAGAGAGATTTTCGTTCACCAATTAAAGAGATATTTGAAGATAAGTTGCACTACGAATGTTTGACCGCACTATAGCTCCTCCTATATGGATTTGATGGATGTTGACTCTAAGAGTTACAAAAATATCTATTTTTTCCCGATCAAAACTTCACACGTTTTCTAAGAGTGATGTAAAAAAAAACCTATTAAAATGATAGATGTGAAGAGAATGTTTAAGTGCACAGGACTGGGGTTACTGACCTGAAATATTGCTGGGACATGTCCATTCCGGGAGACTGAGAATACTTTGTGTAGGAGCCAGGAGAGCGAAGGTTGCACCTTGAATAATGGGAAGCCTGAAGCAGACAGTGGGAATTTAAAGCAAAAAGGACACACACACGCGTGCGCGCGCGAACACACACACACACACACACACACACACACACACACACACACACACACACACACTCACACACTCACACACAAATCCATGCGGGCGCACTCAAAGACATAAGCACGCGGGTGCTCAGACAATCACATAACCTTCCTGATATCGGATGTCTGCAAATCTAAAAGGGGCGGTCCTCTTTGTATTTATTTCAACAGATCGCCGTGCCAAGGGGGAGTCAATTTTGTCAAAGTAATAGCCTACTACGAAAAAAAAATTAATTTAATTTTTAGGAATTAAAGTGTTGTAATTCATTCAGGTTGATTTTGTTGTATTTTGGTGTCTTTTTCAGTAGGGAGATAGTCATAATGGTTGAATGTTAAGAAGTTGCAGTCTTACTCGAAATTGTTAAAACGTGATGCATGTATTTCTCGAACATGTAAATTGATTTTCTAAGTATTGACAAATCTAACGGTTCTTTTGTTGACTTTTATTTGTTTGTTCGATGATTTGTTGAGATTAGTGCTAAGATGACAGAGTTGTTGCGCTTTTATTTTATTAGTCCTCTTATTCTTTGACACCCTGTATATCAAATTTAACAGGCTCTAAAGAGCATAACATCAACTTACAGTGACAGAACAGTGACATGTCAAAAAATAATTCGCTTTGAGACTTCTTTGTTAAGTTTCTAAATTCGAACAAAATAGGCATTGTTCTTTGACATGCTGGAACAACGAATAGATCTAACCTCACTCCGATACTGGTTTGTAAAATGGTGGTGATTCCAGAAGCGAAGAACATGGTGGCTATGAGCTCACTGAGCCCCACTGTGTCGCCGCCCATGCACAGTGGGCCGGCCAGAATCAGCGGCACGGACAAGGTGGAGCCAAAAGCAGTCAGGTAGTGCTGTGGGGAGGGTTGGGTGCGGGGGGGGGGGGCGGGGCGGACAAAATTTGATTATAAATCATATATAAGGCCTATATTATGTTTTACTACCCCTTACAACACAAGCGTAATTTCTTGAGACCCTAGTACAAAATCCCAGCAGAGAAAAGCAGGTACTCGATACGGGAGGACTTCCGTAACGAATGACCATTTTGAGACAGATCAGACTAGAGGCGTAGGGGTAGGGTTAGGGGCACCGTAGGGGTAGGGTCGGGGTCGGGTTCGCGGTCGGGGTAGGGGTAAGGTTAGGGTTTGGGTTAGGGTTAGGGTTAGGGTTTGGGAAAGGGTTATGGTTAAATCTCTTCTTTATAGTGTTCGTTGGGTTAGGGTTAGAGTTTGGGTTAGGGTGAGGGTTAGGTCTTTTCTTTATTGCGTTTGTTGAGGTGGTCGCTCGTTACGGAAGTCCTTCCCTCGAAACAGTACCTTCCTCACATGGGAGTTCACCTCACGTATTAATTGTGCTGGCAAGGCAAAGAAGCAAACCACTGGACTTCAGAAACCTATATAAACAATATACGGTCGACTCCACTTGTGTTGAACTCGCTCGTACTGATCTTCGGTTAAGTTGATATTTTTGTTGGGCCCCACCACTTCTTCTTCTGTACATTTATTAAAGTTAAACGGTTAAGTTGAGTTCAAGTGTAAATACGTTAGAGTTAAAGTGCTTTTTATTAACCCCCGACTGAAAGTATACAAAGGTTGTATTGATTAACATTTTTTGCATGCGCCTCTTTATATGTCTTACTGGTGATACTTAACGTACAAGTGCAGTTATGTAGATCAGGAGCCGATCAACGCCCAATAATAGACCTACATAATACTTCAATGAAACTGTGAGCGGAGAGCAAGAGTAGGTGAATGCATGTATTTAGTACCACGACACAATAACCACGTTCATTATTGCTTCCCCTCCTTTCAAAGCCAAAAAGTATGGTACACGCCAAGACAATATCCATGAAAAATACAGTGAAACCTCTGAAAAACCTACCCAACTAAAAAAAGTACTCTACTTTTCTCTCCTCTGTAACTTAGTGGTGTAAAACGTTCTTTTCGCTCAGGGCTTTTATAGTGACCAATATTTCATTTATAACAGACATTGCACATTGTGAGAATAACGAATATGTCAAAAAGGGATAGTTTCGCCGTACTGAAGAAAACAACGGAATCGGCTGCAGTGAGAGGGTTAACCTTTCCTGTCGCCACCATTTTTACCAAAGTAGCCTACTAAAAGGGAAATATTTTGTTAGATATGACCCTTGGTTTCGTGATACCAACGGTTAAGTTGAAGTCGGATGAGTTGATCTCTTTTTTTCCCATCTCCGAGTACATCAACGTATCCGCAATAGACTGCATATTATATTAGTACCAGGGCCAGACTTAGGTGGGAATTGCCCTTAGCTCAGTTCCTTTCCAGCGCCTTTCAAGCTTGAGCGATTTAAGTGAAGTGGGAGTTCACATCCGAGGGGAGAATGGCATGTTGGTGTTCTCTATGCCACATTACTCTTTCTCTCAGTGGGTTGCACCGTCGAGGATTCACGGAACTCAAATCTCAAAATTACCAAATTACCATTTCTCTGCTGAGTAAGAAGTTGTACAACACTGTGAGTGTTAATATAACACCTAGTGAATTTCGATCATATAAGACACCCTGTTTGTCAAAGCCAATCCATGCTAGATCTAAATAACATACTGTAGATTTTTTTTAAAAAGAAAATATAGAGTCGGAAAAAAACAACTTTACTGCTTTTTTTGGTAAATGTTTTCCTCCACACTGAAGTTTTGAGTTTCTAATAATATGTATTCAATATTCGGAAATAAAAAAACGTTGGTTGATATTCATTTTAGATAAATCCAGAGAATAGTTTTGCTCCACATGACACGCAGAAAAACAGCCCATTTTCAGCTATGTCCCCATGTTTGTAGCATGACGCACTAATTCGCATTAGGCCTACTACTAAAAGTCCCAAATATTGCGTCATATTGCAAGCTACAGTAATCTACAAGACCAACAGAAGTTTGCAGATAGTTTTTCTCAAGTTTCTTTTGTCTTCTGAGGTCATGGTTAAGATTAGTATAAAGAGCAGAGAGCTTTTTGTATTGAACTTTACCTCACCACCAACTCATTTTGTAAGCTCAAGGTGCGGAAATAATGTTAAAGCTGAGGCCTTCTTTGATGTCAAAGGCGGAAATGATCCATTAGTTAGGATCTGTACAGAATCAGAACTAAAACTTCCCAGACAAAATGACCACTTCAGGTAAAACACACGCCGTTCGCACCCCTTTAACTTTAACTTCCCCAGGGTGCAGAATTTAGTGGATGAGTTCCTTGAGACGTCTGTCCGTGGACGATGTCTGCAGCTAGGATTTTCTTACATCTCAACGGACCGCATTCTCAGGCAGATTTTCGTTTATGACAGAACCATTTTCCTGTTCACGAAGCTGACATGGATCTGAGGATAGAAATGTGTTCATGGTTCCTCGATCGTCTTGAAAAGCATGAACATTTCCTCGATGACATTTGGGTTCTTGGCAAGGTGCATTATTCACCTTTCAGGATATGTTAATTCCACAAATGCCGTCTACTGGGCAACCCTGCCCGTCACCCATGTAGTCTCTAGAAACAACTCCATGTTGTAAGGTGTACAGGGTGTGTAGCTTTAAGCCCTCATAGTTGGGTGGATCTTTGTATTTGGCCACCACGACCCGTAAAATGTGTCGAGTCCAAAATATGACATTATGATATAGAACATTGATTCTTGGAATTCCTGGATTTTAAAAATATGTTTTTAAACTCTGTGAGAGAAAAGAAATATTGTTTAAATGTTACAGCGGCGCACAAATTAGATCTTAAAAGGAAAAGAAATGGGGAAAAACAATTATTTCATGACTGTCCTAACAAGACCTTTTAAACTGGTGCATTTTGCGTTTATAGGTGGGTTTGGGGGGGGGGGGGGGTTATAAAAGCCATATCCGTTTTCGAAAATATGTTTCTTCGTGATGAATTTTGTTATGAACAAATTCCATTTGAATGAATTATATCTCTTCCAGGTTAAAATATTTTAGTACAATGCGAGATGTTCAGGGGAAAAAACTGGGATTTTTTTAAATCTATTTTTTTTTTTTTGGGGGGGGGGGGGGAATCCCATTGTATTTGATATATAGAAGAAAAAACACTTCCTTGCGCGGTATTCGAGCTCTTGTCTTTTGCGTGCAAGGCAAATAGTATTCCCATGACACCAAACACACCCTTGGTACTTCGCCTGGTGTTTCGCCAAAAATCTACCACAGCCATCGTCCCCTCCTACCTGAAATCCTAAAAGAATGCACAAGATCCACGAAGGGTTGTCATCCACGCGGTAAAGCATTCCATCTTTGCCGTCTTTGTTTTTTTCACAGCTTTCGGATGCGCGACTTACTTCGTCCTTGGGAGTCATTTCTAATTACTCGTGACCGTTTCGTTTATCTCGTAAGGTTTGTTTTGACTGCGTGTTTCTGTAGCCTGTAAGGGGATTTGTTGATGATCAAAGTTGGTCTGACACCTGAATCCTACTGCAGTAAGATTTTTATAGTGTCGGTTGACGCAAAGTCTGGCGCTTATCAGTAAATGAGATTGGAATTTTCCAAATCCGGTTATCCGGTCAATTTTTCCAAAAGAGAATCACTGTTCCACAACTTCAGGTTACTAACCCCATTTATCAAATTTTTTACTCTGTCTATGGGTTGTTTTCTAGAACCCCCTCGAGCTTCTAATCCAAGTCGAATTTTTCACAAAGTGATCTGGATTAGAGCTGTGCCCAATCGACTCTGGCCAATTGTCAGTCACATCGATCCCCCTTCCACCCCCCCTCCACCATCACCCCATCTATCTCCCCCCCCCCCCCCCCCCCGAAAACACACACACACAGCTACATGCTCTCTATTCTCTGCCCACATCTTAGCTAGCCCTCACCGCAGACGCACACATCATTATACACGCGCGTGCACATGTTAAAGACCTTAACTGTGACAGCTTGAAGAAACAATAGTAGTGGAAAGGAAACGGAAATGAAAATACCAACAGGAAAAACTGTCCGTATTTACAACGGGGGATCAGCCGCAATGCTGTATGCGCTTCAGTGTCCATCAGAACAGCCACCAAGGAATTCATCTCTACACAGACTCGCAATCACTTGTACGGAAATTTACAGCAGGTGTGACTGCAGTCAAAACCAAAATGGATGATGACTCGTGGATTGCTACATATCGCTGCTGCAAAATATACAGCCATATCCACAATCAATGGATAACAGGCTCCTGCAATCTCTGTGGCAACGATCGCGCTGATGCCCTTGCCAACCAAGGCGGTCGAATGGACAAAGCAAATATAGAAATTCATAGGTCTGACTTTGGCGAAGACATGCACGACGCGATAAATTGTCACCAACAAATGGGAGCGCACTCGAGTCCATGATTCTGTTGGAGTGAAGGTAAAACCTAAGCCGACCGTAATGGTGCCTATTCTCAAACCAAGTAAGTAAGTAAGTACGTTGTGTCATTCCTGACGACTTACAACACGCACTATTCGAGTGCTCGCACCGAGACCTGTATCGCGAACCGCCGCTGCAAGACAATACCCGACCCTGACCAGATGTTCTATGGACCAGACTTAAAGAGGTCGTCACATATCTGACTGCATGCGGCAGGCTACCGTCCTCCGGAGGAAGCCAGTTGTAGCAAAAATAGAATGAAACCAAGGACGCAGTTGCACGCAGATTATGTCTAGAATCAGACATAGATTAAAGAGGTGACCAAAATATAACCTCATAAAACTTTCATTTTGGTAATCAGTGAAATATTTCTATTTTTCAGGCTTGGGCTCATCTTATTGAAACTATCTTTTAACTATTGAAATTCACTAGTTTATTTCTGTGAACCATTTAGCATAAGATGTTGTTAAATATCCAATAGATTTTCAAACTGTTGAACTTGTTTTATATTTTCACATTTGCTTACGAGTCTGTTTTCTTGTCATTCAACAATAATCCTTTACGTTCATTTTCCGTTACAACAGTATAGAAGCGTTTGAAGGACCCGATATATTGCATGGCACCGGTATTGGAAAAACACGAAGAGTGATTACATGGGAAGGTTCGTTCCCCCTAATGTCGCTGGTCGCAGCATTAGTCTGGAGCTGTTCTCTTATTTTCTATTTGCCAAATTCAGTGTCTCTGAATGGTATCGTTATCAGTGGCCTCAACTAGAGAAAATCATTCAATGGGGCCTGAATAATGTGTTTCCCTGCTAAGGACGCTCGATGACATTAAGGCTGTGAGGGGGTTTGAGGGGTTGAGGGGGGGGGGTAGGACAGACATACAGAGGGAGAGAAAGTGAGAGGGAGGGGAGAGACAGAGGAAGAAACAAGAGATCAGAGAGGGGGGGGGTAGGAGGCAGGGAGGACTGGGGCAGTTAGGGGTGGCTTGGATATCCACTTCCCAGAGTAGATGCTACTTTCTAAATAGCCCACCAATCTCTTTCGAATCTTAAACAAAGATTACTAATGTTCAATTGATTTTCTCTCTTATTTTTTAATGGAATGGTATAGAAGCAACATTTTGGAGAGAGAAGAGATAGACGAGGAAACTGGACCGCTCTGCGTGTCTTATTTATGAATCTGGCTGCGACGCAGGTACAACAACTAATGTTCAATTTTTTATTTAACAATAATATTGTTCTTTAATTCTGTAGATAGCTCCAGATTTGGATTTAAAGGTGCAAAAGTGAATCAAGCGACTTTCCCTCGGTTAACTTGATGTTGCTTCTGATCAAATTCCCTTTCTCAACAAAATCTTGACTCGACTAAAACTAGTCAGCTACACACCGTGCCTCTCAAAATCCGTTTTGTCAAGAAACTAATGTTTGCCCAGCCCAAGCGCTGGCAGAGAGTGACTGGGTCGCAAGACACACACACACACACACACACACACACACACACACACAAAGAAAACGAAAGGCTCAGTGTCTTTGCGCTTGCCCTGAAGATAAGATAACAGCATAATTGTGTCCGACCCTTCGTCCTCTTAAAGGGGTCACAGAAACTAAGGTCATATCTGAGGATATGAAAATAGCGAGCGGTTTTACCGCTTCTGGCCACCAAACGATGGTTGTGTAAAGGCCCTTTGGCTCGTTCAGTTGAAACTGACAGTTTTCCATCCTCGCTGAGTAGTAAGAAAATACCACACGAAGCAACAATGGTAAAAAGTACTTTTTGTGTGTGGTCTTCAAAATCCAACAAGAAAAAGAGTCACCCGCGCATCTGATGGTAATTTTTGACAGACCTATGCGGATTCTGATTTTAATACTGTTTTTACAATAGAGCGTAGTTTTCAATAAATTTTCAAACTTGAATTGCATCGTCGGCAGGCTGTGGCAGACGATCCAGCTGCCGGCCTCACAGGAATCAGAGGTGTACAGTCCACTGCCCGCGGACGATAAAGCGAAGGTATTGAGCCATTGAAATTGTTCATGGGCGCGTCCACCCACACATTCTTAAAAGTACGTTTTTGGGAGTTCGTCCATGGACAAAATGTCAGCGCTTGTGTGAAATCGTCATTGCTGTTGAAAGACACAGACCTTGGTAGTGTAAACCGTTCTAAATTGTGAACCTTCATCAAGCATTTTAGGGTCCGTTGTCGGTTGCTGTTTTTTATTGGGGTTTTTTGGGGGGTGCGTTTTTTTCTTCTTGCCACAATAAACAAGTAAAAGGAATCAGTGATAGCTTCGATTTTTGTATGGCAAAAAAACATTCTTCAAGTCAGCACTATGTCAAGTCCTCGAGTACAGTCCTAGTGTATATAGATCTAGTCAAGAGATGTCTGAGATATTGCAGTGCGAACGTGGTCATGAAAATAAATGTATAAACACTCTGATTAAACGGCATTTTATAAACTTCTGTAACTTGCGTAACACACTCTTGCTTAATTTTAATCTAAACTTTTAGTTGAAGTAAAGTTAAAGAAGAGACATGGGTTTCGATTTACACAAGAGAGATCAAGCTGGTGCTTTAGTATTTCTTTTTGAATTTTAAAAAAAATTAACAATCTCCAAGCAGATTCTATGTCCTGAACACAATGAACTAAGCCCTGTCCTCGCAAATGTGGAGAAAAGGGGTTAAAATAGGCCTGAACAGGCTTTAAAAAACTTCAATTTTCTAAATACTGGTACGAAATTATCCTTTGACAACTCATTCAGTACCAGTGTTTGCAATGAGAACAGCCCTACAAGGATACGTGAGGGTTTTTGGTTTTTGTTTTTGTTTTTGTATTATGGGAAGTACTAAGATTTAGTATTGGGTCCTCATACCCGACCCAGCGCGTTCCCCGGTGGTGGATAGTGGAAAGGCCTCCATATAGAGAGGTTAGCAGCTGCTAAGCAGTCGCGAACCAAATGGGAGAAGGTCGTGGAGAGTAGTGAAGAACCCTGGTGGCACAGGTGGCGCCATAAATTCTACAAAAGCCCCAACTGCCTTTTGGGTTGTCAGTGGACGATTTAGGCTAGAAGAGAAAACGGTACACAAACCGGCAGTAGGCAACGGGAAACCATTGCTGTAATCTCCCAAGAACAATCATGGAAAAGAAAAAGAACATTCATTTCTTAGATAACAGCGTTAAGAGGGTTCTTGATCCAGGTCTGAACTCCCCGTTCGGTAGGGACCGCCATGGGCAGCAGGTGTTGCCCGATCGTCATCCAGCTACTGGCTGCAAAAATATAATCAGAGACCTAATGTAAACGAGACAGTACAGCTTGGGCCAGACCTCGATTTTGACCAATCCCGTGACATCAGGAACTATGCCAGTAAACCCAAATAAACATGGCCCATCCTAAGAACACACACTGTAAGTGGTGTACCGCTATACACTGCACTAATTAAAAAACAGACGACCTGAATTAGCTTTTTTTTTCTAAAGACCCTGAAAGGTAAGTCAACAGGTGGATAAGTAGATAAAGTATTATTCAGTGAAAATTTGTTTCAAAACACACACCTTTGTATTGACCATGTATGAAAGCATGTGTTGTAACTTATATTGTGGTTTAAGTGGATCTAGATCTAGATTCTAAATATAGATAGATCCCTTGTAAATCTAGGTTTTAGATCTAGGCTTCCTCGCATCTGGAAATAATTTCTTTGGTTTATATCTGTCTAGATCTAATTCAGTGCTCACGTCCGAGTCAAGATCTAGAAAATAATGCATGCTTTATTTTTAGATCTAGATTTCTAGATCTAGATATCTAGATAATTTAGATCTATATTCTTTGGCACTTCTTCGTTTGTAGTCTACCTTCTGGAGGTCTCCAATAACAACAGCTCTTTGATCTGTCCCGACAGAAAATATGATGTCAGTTTTCTCATTGTAAATTTATATACAAATTATGTAGGACTTCATTGCAAAGGGAAATGCTTCGCACAAGTTCACCAAAACAAGCACAGGAAGGCAGGAATACTCCAACATTTGTAAAACAAAGCAAATTGGATTTGGTAGTAGGCCTACATTTGTATCAGGAAATAGATATGGTGAGTTGTATATAAATCTCTCTTGCTCTTTCTTTCCCTCTCCATTTTTCTCTATCTCGTTCTCTTTTCCTCGTCTTCTTCATTGTTGTTGAAGAATAACTTATGAAGCTACTTGTATTTGATATGCCAAAATTTCTAGAATTTTAATGTTGTTATTGCTGCTCATAATCGATATTGTTGTTGTCTCCCTCCTTCTTTCTCCATATTGATGATGTTGCTGTGGCTGCTGCTCTAGCTCCCGATGTTGTTGTCGTCATCGTTGTTAGTATTGTTCTCTCTCCCCTCTATCTCTCTCTCTCTCTCTCTCTCTCTCTCTCTCTCTC
>NW_004797441.1:492754-495421 GCF_000002075.1 Aplysia californica
TATATATTATACCGAGTAGGCGCGCTCATATGACCTTAGCAGTTGCGAGCACCGTAAAACTCTATACTAATACTAACCGAGTAGGCTACCTTCGACTGCATTATAATATTACTAACGCGTGCCGGATGCATGCGTGGATGAGACGAGGGTGGACTTCACAAAAATTAAAAATGTCTAATTTTAGAAGTAGGGCCCACTCGAGGATACCAGAACTAAAGATGCCTTGGTCCGGCTCTTTTGAATAGTTTACCTACGAAATGATGCTCCTTGAAGAGGGGGATAACAAATGAATGGTTGCATTCCATTATAGCCTAAGTCTGACTTGGCCCACATTAACAGCACCGTGGCGATTTAAGATTTTTTGAGAGATCTGGGCGAAGAAATTGACAGAAAACCATAATCGCCAATGTCTGTTTCAGATCTGACAATGATGGTGATGGCAATTGTACTTTTCGGCAAGTCCATATAGATAATACAGCAACAATATTCACTTGCACTGTCAAAGTAGGCTACACATTTATTAATAGACACTAAATTACTACTGAGCGAAACATTCGTATTTTACATTAGCATCAATATATCTAATACTGATAACGTCACATTCACTCGTCAACACTACTGTGTTATTTAAGAGGCGAGGGATCTGAGTATAACGCCCTTCTCCGAAAGGACCAAGCAAAATACGCGTAGGACATTCCTGCAAAATGCCTTTACCAACGACACAACATTGGACAGAGCGAGGCTCGAACCTCCGAACCCGAAATCTCGCGCTTACGGGTCCGGTAGCCTAACCACTAGGCCACCAACACCGCTATAATTTATGTAAATGAATAAAATGTACAAAGTAATAAAATGTATAGCGCAAATCCCAGCTCAACAGCAGGCTCTACGCGCTTCACATCAAATGACAGATGAGCGGAACATTACGATTTCGAATGTAGCATCCCGATATTTAGGCCACTACCCATCGTGTCTGTTTCTTACTTAAAGTAGATTTTTTGTTAGGTCTCTATCTTTAACTAATTAGCCAAAGTAAAGTAGACTAGGTAACAATACGGATTTGCGACCTTTAATTAAAATCGTCGGTTACAAATGAATCCAGAAAATTCTTGACTTGAGGATTCTAGAACAGCTGGACAGCTGTTGGGCGTTAATGTTAGGGTATTTCTGATGTCATGGGCAGGTGACATCTGTATGGAACAATAGCTATCCATGTAACATTAAATTATTTCAGTTAACTGACTAAGGGTGACGGTTACTGTTTCTGAGCACGTTCAGGTACATGATCTACTTATGATTAGTGGAAACGCAATTGGTGATGAGACGTAAATGGAATACATTCACATAAAAGTGTAACCATTTAAAAGTAGACCATTGTGGTGAGCATATCGTGCACTGATGACTATTATGGTGCAGATTGGCTGCTGTTGGGGATAAATAATAATAATAATAATAATAACAATAATAATACTAATAATAATAATAATAATAATAATAATAATAATAATAATAATAATAATAATAATAATAATAATAATAATAATACATAACATTTATATAGCGCATTTCCAAAAAAGTAGCTCAATGCGCTTTACATTGGAATACCCATTTTTCAAAACCTTTCTTACTACTTTCTTTCTTCTCATGCAATATGTTAATGCACACACACACACACACACACACACACACACACACACACACACATACACACACACACACACACACACACACACACGCGCGCGCGCGCGCACGCACACACACACTCACACACACACACACAGAGACTATTTTTATCCAGACATAGGAACAGAACAACTATAATGAAAAATAACGATAAAAGCTTATGAAGGATGGGCCTGATGGAACAGAAAATGTTTAAGATGTCTTTGACGCTATCAAGTGTTTTTATTTGTCTTAGTTTCATGGGTAATCTGTTCCACCTAAATGGACCAAGATATGAGAAAGATCTCTCTCCATATGATTTGTATGATTTTACAGGTGTCACAAGTAGAGTGTTATCGTTTGATGATCTTAGCTTTCTCCCTGGCTTATATATACTGATGAGTTCTTGTAGATAAAAAGGAGCAGTTTTATTTACACATTTGAAACACATGACGCAGATTTTAGATATTATTCTTTCTTTTACAGGGAGCCAATGCAGTTGTTTTAATAATGGAGTGACATGGTCTCGTTTTTTAGATCTTGTTATCAGTCTAGCGGCATTGTTTTGAATTACTTGTAAACGATTCAGTTATTTGTTTTCAGACCTGCTAGGAGTGAGTTACAATAGTCTAATCTAGATAGAATAAGAGATGCTACCAGTGTTTTTGAGGTCTCTTCGTTTAAGTACTTTCGAACTAGGCCTATCCTTCTCAGCTGAAAATAAAGGGATTTGGACTGAGATCCTACAAACGAGCCCATTGATAAGTGATGGTCAATATATACACCGATATTCTTGACTTCTTCACTAGATGCCGTATGCCCATATAAATCAAAGTTGACACTTTCCAGATCTTTATTTAATCGTGAATTTTTCTCCGTTTAGTTTCGATTTGTTTACTGTCATCAAATTTAATTTCACAAAAACATTGTTTAGTGATAGAAATAATCTTGTTTGGCATATCTTGAATGATGATGATGATGATGATGATGATGATGATGATGATG
>NW_004797441.1:495523-516213 GCF_000002075.1 Aplysia californica
GAGGAAGAGGAGGAGGAGGAGGAGGGGGAGGAGGAGGAGCCATGTCTGTGATGGTGAAGATGGTGATAGCAGAAGAATGGCGATGACATTGGCAATGATGCGATATTCGTGGTGAAAAGCAGCGGCAGCCTCAGAAACAACGGAAGCAACAGCAGCTGCAACATCAGCAGCAGCAGCAACAACAGAAACAGCAATAGCAGCAGCAACACAGAGACAACTGTGGTAGTTGTAGTAATGGTAGGAACAGTAGACATTTGAATTATGATTCAAGTGAATGTGCTAACCCATAGAGTGAGGGATCCAAGTATTGACTCATCCAGCCTTCAGTCCTGAATCAGTTTCCTGTGACTTTTGGCTATTTGCTATTCCGAAATATAAGCTTGCTTACTGGACGAGATATTGAACCCTTTCAGTTTCTAACAAGAGCTGTAAATCCAGAGCTTTGAAGCATACCGGAAGTTGGCTATCGCTGTGCCTTCCAGAAGTGGCTATGGAGGCTGAAATGCTGCAAAAAAGGGGTTAGAAGAAAATTTTGAGGAACTACAAATTTCAAGTCTACAGCATTTGAAGTCTTTGAGATACTCCACTACTTCCACTACTTTATTGTATCCACCCTCTAATGTGATTTTTCAAAATCCACTTTATTGATCCCTCGTTAGTTCATTGGATACTAATGCAAATAATTGCTTAATAGAATTGCTTTTGACTGTTTTCATGAACGGGGTAAGACGTTTCATTACCTTTAAATACGGTTTTAAAGAATGCTTTAGTTACAGAAATCTTACAGCTCCTAGGTGAATCTAGCACATCTGGCCAAAAAATTGCAAGATCCGAAACACATGTATGTAGAGTTAAAATTGTCTACGGATAAAAGTCATAGGTCAGTTGATTAAATAGGCTATTTCATAGAGGTGCGAGGCACAGGTGAGCGATGCCAGAGAAGAAGAAAGTGCTTATCTTTGTTTTATGTCTTTGGTTGAATTCTTTATTTTCATTTTTTCTTGACCGATATCAAACTTCTCTCCTGGTACCCAACATTCTACCTTAGATTCACATTCCCTTGATCTAGGTTGATGGCTTTGGGACTTTGCAAGTGAAGAGTCCCTTCCTGTTCAACGGTATGACATGATACAGCCATAATTATGAAGAAAAGTTCGATTGAAAGATAACGAGCCATGTTCAACCCATTGTAGTGAGCACTTGAGCTTTCGTGTCTCTCCTGTTACCTGGGAAAACGATGGATTATTATACAGAAATCTAATACACTCTTCTTGGGTTAAAAAATATGTCACGGTTACATTTCAAAGGTAAGACGAATCGTAACCCGAAGTCCACCTTGCTAGTGATCTGCAGGGTGACATAATATGCAGCATTCCTCTTGCTACTTTTCCTCCTGTTGCCCAGGCTTTTGGTAACAGGAGGGAATAAAAAGTAACAGGACAGAAAGGAATGTGTTGAATAGCTTAACTGGCCACAGTCTGGGATAGAATGTGAGGTAGTCCACGCTAACTGAGTAAACGAAAAAGTTTTTAACTAAAGGCATGTTTGTTTTGGGTTGTTTTGTTGTTTTTTCAACAGAACACATGGATTGTAAATTTTATATTTGGGAAACAGGAGGAAATTGAGAGGTGCTCCACATTCAAGTGTGTTAATTTCTAGCCAGAAAATGAAGTCAGTGCAGAAAAAAAGAAACTGAAAAATGCAAATGCAAACCATAGTTAGCAACTTGCTATTTTTTTTTATACATCATTTTAGATACGAGAAGAAGAGGGGGGAAATCTACAATCAACCTGTTTAATCACAAAAAGCTCATTAAAAACATGACTGAATTGACATCCAATTCGAAGCGCAACAAACAGTGTCTGACCTAGGACCTGAAAGCAAGAAGACAGTGAGAACAATACTGAAATTTCACTTTGTTCTCAGGAAAAAGGAAAACAAAACCATTTGAGTGTTGGCATTTGGAGAAACATTTGGAAAGTACAAAATTCAGAGCAAATTTGGTAGAACTCTCAATATTAAGAACAAAAGCAAACTGAAAAAGACACAAAGTCTTCATGTGCTTACAGAAGATTATTCTTGCTCAAGTCTGACCTCGACATGCATGAACGGATCATTGTAACCATGGCATATTGGGAGGGCATGGCACTTACCACAACGTAGCAGCCATGGGTAGAAATAAAAGAAATTAGAACTTATTTGAATAGCTAACAGAACAAAGTCGGTATCACTAAAAAAAAAGAACAAAAACTGGAACACTGATGACATTGAAGACCTTATTCCAGAAAATGTGTTGACAGTACAAGTATACGTTTCTAACATTGATCACTAGTTTAGACACCTTGAAAATACACGAAGCAGCTTACAAGCCAATGAAATAATAGTAGCCTACATGTTCACTTCGCCGTAAATTACATTTAGTTAGTAAAATGAAAGAAAAAATACAAAGCACCCTCTTTGGGGCTTTTCAAAATCAGCTCAGTTTACACACTGTGTTAACTACATCCAGAATACGTTTCGACAGGATACGTTACATTTTCATCCATCCTTGAGGAATTTTTAAAGTTGATGATACATATAATAGTGTTATCACCCAATCATCGTGTTATAGCCTTGTATTACCCGCTCATGCAGCATACCAATTTAAAGTTTAATAGATTCTGCATCATCTGACATATTAATATTTCATCTATGTTAAGAGACACCCGAGATATTGTCACCCAAAACTGACCTTGAAAAATCAGGCTTGGCAAAATTATGCGAAATCATTGAAACGTGAAATTGTGTTCGCGTGTTTATTTAAGGTGCATCGACATTGGTGGAATAGACATGTATTGAATATCAAAGGAAAAATAATGTTATTGTCTCTGCAATGAACAGCACCTTCGGATGATATTTTCAAAACGATTGGAAAACAAAGCAGTGATAAATACCACACAAAACCTGGACTAAGCAGGTACATGTGTTCTTTAGTTTTAATTTTGTTTTTGTTCAGGAGCTTTTGGTTTCTTGTCGAGCACGAAACCTTTTTTTTTTTTTTTGCACCTGGACTGTGCTAGATTTTGGACACAATCCCCTGTCGGCGAGGAACAGAGGCCATGGTTTTGGGTGGTCTGGTGTGGAATGAACAAAGCCGCCCTCGTGTGAATCACTGGATGGCTTGGTTTAGTGGACCACATCGCGCAAGTGCTGGAGCTTCATGTCTTACCCTTATTTTCGTCATGGTGTCATTCAAGTAAACATCTCCATGCTTAGCAAGGCATTTTCTCACAGGACCAATGCCACCAGACAATTCTTGGAAAAATCAAACCAAATCAACATTAGAGCGGTTACCAGTAAACAGACCCGATATGAATCAAGCAGGTATGCGAAGTCCCCAGGAAACAGCAGCTGAAGATAAGCGAGTGTGCCCCCAATTCAGACCCTTTGTTTGTAACTGTCTGTGACATTTGGGATGAAATGACAAATAATCATGTCCACAATTTAATAGAATCGATCCCCAAAGGGCTTGTGCACTACACAAATCCAATGGCTCTTAGGCAAAATAACAGTGAACACAATTAATGGTAAGTCCAAGTTTTTTGTAGTATTTGTGACTGCACTGCTTTCCGTTTTGTTTGAAACTGTCGCGACAAAATATCGTAATAAAAAATAGTTAATTGCAGAGACAAAATTCTCCATTCACTGGACATGCAATATATCCCCGTTCTCGAGAACGACCCGTGTACTATTGGTGCTCTTCAATACACACGTGATGACAATTTTACGTTCCTTCGATTTCGCACAATTTTGCAAAGCTTAATTTTTTTAGGTCAATTTTGAGTGACCATATGTCGGACGTCTCTTAAACTAGATGAATTATTAATGTGTCAGATGATGAAGAAATCATTAAGCTTTAAATTGGTATGCTGCATGAGTAGGTAATGCACAATGCAAGGCTTTAACACGATAACTGGGTGATTACATTTTCAAGTTTCTTTTGGAGGCTACTGACACATGTGCTTCATTCTTGTTGACATTTGCTCTTTAAACTGATAATATTCTTTTGTCTTCTATCCCGTTACTCACTTTCCCTCCTGTTATTATTCCTTTCTCCTGTTACCGCCCCTCTTCCCATTCAGTAAAAACAAATTCTAGAACTTCTGTTTTTAAAATTGACTATGGGATTAGTTTCACTTATTGCAAAAAGAAATACAGATTTATGTCATCACAATGAGTTTGATCTTGTCATGAGAATCATAACTGAGCTTCTAAGATTTGCATGGATTTTTAAATAATCTATGAGTGTGACACTCCAATCCTAAATTATTTTCTGTCGATTGTAACATTGTAGTGTTGTTTTGTTGTTGTTGTTGTTGTTGTTGTTGTTGTTGTTGTTGTTGTTGTTGTTGTTGTTGTTGTTGTTGTTGTTGTTATTTTTCGTGACGAATAGATCTAGTTTCACCAACATGATAATGCATTTGACCTCCAGGACCTATTCCATTTCTATTATTTATGTTGGTAACAGGAGGGAACGTTTTCCTGGGGAGCTGACACAAAAGAGCTAGTTCGCTCTAATCAGACGGAATTCAGCTCACAAATTTCACATTTATGTCTATGGTTGGTTGATTCATTTCATCAATACTATGTTGAAGTTTTATTATTGAAAAATTAAAGTCTGCGCTTTTTAAAGACTCATCTTTTTCATGGGCCATCTGATGACCTCGCAGGAGGGAAAAACGAATTTTTTTTCAGATAGAGGGGAAAAAATTCATTTAATATAAAAACAAATAGACCTATAACTGCACATAAATATTTTGTCCGCTATGCCCCGCCCTATATTGAACATCTCATGTCGTGTGCATATTTTATTTCTCTCGAGTTTTGTTAAAACTGTTTCGAGCCACAAGACAGCAACTGTACCTTTAAAAACAGGGGGGAGGGGGGAATTCGTCCAGGGAAACAGTGACTCAACTGTACTAAGCAAATGTCTCATCTATATGGTATTGCTCATGGTATTGAGAGGCGAGCTGGGACGCAGAATCCCTTAGACATTTGCCGCCGCGTGAGATTAAACCTTGCATGTAGAATTTTAAAAATGATTATCCCAGCTAAAAACTGGTTTCGTTTTCGGAATTAGTGTATTAAAATAAGCGTAGTAACTCGTGCAGAACCTGATTATGCCATATTTATGCTTAAACAACTGTATTTTGGTGGGGGGGGGGGGGTATATTTGTCAATATTGAATCTGAAGTCATGTATAAAGGTCACCCTCTGCGATGTGCATCTGACGTCAAACAGTTCATAACCTGCTGTCACTGTACAGTGTACAATATGGGAACTCGGTCTGAAGGCATTGTTCATTACTTCATTGAGATATTTTTTTAAATTATGTCAATGCTACATGTATATAAGCCTTCTGTTTCTGTTTCTTATTCACATTTTTAGTTAAATTGCCCATTAAAAATGTTAAGACTATTATGCTTGCCATAGGTTTAAAAGTTAGATCTATGATTGCATTGTCCTGAAAATAGGAATGAAAATTAAATGAGATAGTCCTCGACCATTTTGGAGGGTGTACACACACACACACACACACACACACACACACACACACACATATATATATATATATATATATATATATATATATATATATATATATATATATATATATGAGTTTGGTATTTGTTTTCTTTCACAATTCAGGGATACCGTCTTGAATAAGAAATAGGCCAGTGTTAATTCGGTGCCTAATGGGGGGAATGCTTCTTGCTTTTGGGATCATCTCTATTCGGTTTTTCGTCTCTATCTGATTACCCTGTCAACCTGTGTGTGGGTGGTTGATTTCTGTTAAACTTTTCAATAAACATGTTCAGGCACAGTCAAGTGCTTCCCACTTTTCAGCTTAGAAATCATGAACAAACCTCAGAAGCTGAATATTTTTTAATTGATTATAATCAGTTCAACAGAGCATGACAACCGCTGTTTACTATGTACGAAAAAAGGGTGTGGACATATATTATTATGCATATTTTGTGTAGAAATTGTTGCGTTTGGAATTTGTTGAAAAAAAAAGAGTGTTTTAAATCAAGTCTAGGGGAATTTGACTGATCTCTGGGTGTTGAAAAATCGAAACAAAATGTATGTAACGTATCTGATCTGTGTGTGTTTGACATTTAAAGCGATTAAACCAAATTATAGCGCAACAAAGAAAGAAGCCTAATTGTATTTTTTAAGGTGTTTTACTTAAAACGTTTGTGTTTGTTGGTAGGAAATTTTAGATTTTGCCCGGGTGGCCTAGATCTACTCTTATCGATTTTGGACCACCACAGGATCTTCAAAGCGCGCAATTTTGCACACGGACCCTTGTCCGAGAAGGCTATCATTAGGTCAGGGGTGTGGCGGAAAGACAGTAGTAAGACGGAGCCACGGAGAAGCAGTAGAAAGGCTGCAGAAAGAGTCAGGAGTCCAGAGAAGGGGGCAAAGGAGGTGAGAGGGTTGGGGCAGAAAGTGGAGACGAAAGCAGACGACAGAATGATGTTAGAGAGCTTGAAAGGTTGTGAAACGAGAAAACTTTTTAGAAGAAAATTTTCCTTCGCTATCCGGATTCGAACCCGGGATCTGTTGAATGAGAGGCGAACATTTTAACCTCTAGGCCACGAGACCCCTCCCCCCACCTGCACATTTGAAAGGGGGGGTCCATTGCGTTGGTGAGGTACTTAATCAAGTAAAAACTGCCGGCTGACCTGAAAAAAGTTTGTCCAAAGAAATATAATTAACTTTCTTTTCTATGACTTTGACACCAAAACTGATCAGACTCTAGATTGTACATCCAAATTAAGGTGGGTTTTTGAATGTATTATTATGTGCACTGCTGTTACACAATGGCAAGATGACAAAGCTTTTGTCGAGAAGATGTACACCGAGCAAAATTCTCCAGAAATACGGGATGGATACCATCACAAACATGCAGTTCCAAGAGAAAGATACATTTTGAAATGGTCGGATGGGCTGCAAGTTCACCAACAACTCACTGAAGCGAAGATGGATGGCAGAGTGAACATGACTTGTTGCTGGATTCTCGACCAGTTTAATCAGGATGAAACTTTTATCCAACCATCCTGGTTCTCTGGCGAGGCCCGCTTCTACACCAACGGTTATGTGAACAGTAACAACTACTTTTACTGAGCACCAGCAAAGCCAGACCAAAAATTAATAAATAAGAAAGGCTTGCATGGTAAGTAGGTTGCGGTGTGGGAAGTGACCTTTTTTGCATTCTTGATGAACATCGGCATTCTATCAAAGTGAACTCTGACCTACACCTGGTCATCCTATCAAAGTTCTGGAGAAGCATGTGAGCATTTGTGTGGGCTAAAAGGAGACAGAACCAGCATTTTCATCAAAATGAGGTGGTACCTCGCGTCTCCAGAGGTGTTCCGCGCTAGATAAGCAAATTTGGCAACAGGATAGTCAGTTGTGAAATTGAGCACAAATGTGAGTATGTGTGTGTGTGTGTGTGTGTGTGTGTGTGTGTGTGTGTGTGCACGCGCGCGCGTGTGTGTGTGTGTGTGTGTGTGTGTGTGTGTGTGTGTGTGTGTGTGTGTGTGTGTGTGTGCATGTATGTATGTGTCTATGTATGTATGTCTCTCTTTCTCTCTCTCGTTCTCTATTTCTCTGTCTCTGTCTCTCTCTTTCTTTCTCTTTCTCTCTTTCTCTCTCTCTCTCCCTCTCTCTCTCTCTTTCTCTTTCTCTCTCTCTCTCTCTCTCTCTCTCTCTCTCTCTAGAGACTCTCTCTCTCCCTCTCTCTCTCTTTCTCTTTCTCTCTCTCTCTCTCTCTCTCTCTCTCTCTCTCTCTCTCTCTCTCTCTCTCTCTCTCTTCTTTCCTTTCCTCTTCACATTGAATTTTTTTTGTGTCAGAATCTTCTAAGATAAAGTCCTAAGTTTTCCGAACAAGGTGTACTTCTTCCTTTCTCTCTTCTCCCTATTGATTTTTTCGGTGGTTTATTTTTGTTTTTTGTGTTTTGTTTGGGTTTTTTGGTCAAAATTTTCTAAGATAAAGTCAGAAGGTTTTCGAAAAAGGTGTATTTCTAGACCTGTCTGCATTGTTATAATATTTTTTTTTTTTTTTTTTTGGGCTGTCTATTTAATCATCCTCACTGATAGGAAGTATTCGGAAATTAGGAACACCCGGTTTTGTTTCACAGCGTTTTTCTTGCTCTTGTCACTTCTGTTGCTAGTTTTTTTTTTTTTTTTATTTTTTTTTTTTTTTTTTTGGGCGCACACCCATCGCCCCACCGACCCTTTTCTATTTCTCCCACACCATTATGTCTTGCGTCCCTTAAAATTGTTTTCGCGTGATTGTAATCACGTAGCGTGTCGCGGCGTTGACAAAGAACAATGCCTCGTCTGCCGCTGACCCAAGGTTGAAAGCAGATAATTAATTATCTTTACCCCACAACACTTCTAAGTTTGCGAGGAGCGCACAGCGTAACCTTTCCTTGTCCGTAGTCCGTGGCAAACATGGTCTCAAACTTACTCATTGTGACTCTTCTTCAACACCGCATTATTTTCACGTTTTCATAGGTACTTTTATTGTGTACCTGGAAAAGGGATAGGAGTTTTGGGAGAGGGAAAGAGACGGGAAAGGGGGGGGGGTGTCTCTTTGTATAAATCCGTGGTGTTCTTACTAATAACATTAAAGCATGACAAAATAATGGAAATGAGGCTACATGGAATCAAATGATGCACACATGATAAACAAGAATTTTTTAAGAAAAGAAGTGGCCCTGAACAAGGTTTCAAGCCGCATGGTCATCTGTTTAGATACAAGAGCTGGCGGAGCTAGGGACTTAAACTCTGAAGGCCAATGGAAACTCCTCAAAGCAATCAAAGTTCAAGAATAAAGCTTCAAGGATTCTTACATGGTTCAGTTTTGAATAAGTCCTGAATGATGTTGTTTGAGCTAAAAGGTGCTCCGCTTAAAATCCTTTAAAGATTTTTTTTTTAATTTTCAGAAAAATCAAATTTTGTTTTCAGAAACACAGGTATCATTTTAAAAATTTTTTTTGGGTAGTTCCGACCTTGTTAGGAATTTTTCTCTGTCAGGGAAAAGGGGGGGGGGGTATAAGGTGCGCTGTTAGCTTAAAACGTGGCTTTCAGCTTCAGCTGTTGCTCTACAAGTGTTTGGGAACTTTCGTTTTTGCTTTTTGGCCTGTTGAGGAAAAACAGTAACGAGCTAACTGGGAGACGGCGTGGGGCAGGGGAGAGGTGAAAGAGAGGGGGTTGAAGAGACAGAGCGAATAAATAGTTCACCAAGCTGTCTGCAGAGATGGGGGATGGAAGAGAGGGCGAGAGAAATAGAGAGAAGGGGCGAGAGAGTGTGTGGGAGGGGATGGGAGGAGAGAAGGACAGAGAGAGAGAGAGAGAGAGAGAGAGAGAGAGAGAGAGAGAGAGAGAGAGACAGAGACAGAGACAGAGACAGAGACAGAGAGACAGAGAGACAGAGAGACAGAGAGACAGAGAGACAGAGATAATAAATTGTTCAGTATGCCGTCAACAGAAGGAGTGGGGCAGCTTCATTGTTAAGGATGTGCTTCTGCAGTGGCGGTGGGTGAACCTAGATTTGGGTGGGGCTTAGGTTTCTTCCACTTCTTTACCACCAAAAAACAAGCAATAAGAACAACACAGTGATGATTTTTCTATACTCACGGCGAGCCACGGCATTTTGAAAACCATTCAAACGAGAAGAGTCACCTTTGTCTGCCATCTCTTTGTTCTACGTTAAATTCTTCTGGATGGTGGGGACGAAGCCGTTTCACCTCCAAATTTCTCTAATTAGTTTTTATTTGATTATTGTTAAATCTCAGCGGCACAAACACACAGCACTCCAAACACACACCGTGTATGAGGTGGATTGGGTCGTGTTGTTGCAGAAAATAGAACGCGCCTAACAAAGGCTCAATTGGCGCATAGGTAACTGTATCACTGGGGGAAAGTGTGTCGTAAACTTTCACCTCATTGTCAGGGCTGGGAGAGCGTGAGCCCTCTGTGCAGTGTTATTTTTTTCAAGTCTTCTACCTTTTTACAAGAGGGGTTTCATTACGAGAGACCGTGGGAACGGGCTGGCTGATTGCTGAGCCCTAAAGACATTTGATTGGCTGTTAGGTTACTATAGTTGAAAGCAGTGGCGGTGGGTGGACCAAAATTTGGGTGGGGCTTGGATTGCTTTCACTTCTTTACTTCTAAATAGCAAGCAATAAGAACAAAACAATGGTGATTTTTCCATACTCACGGCGAGCCACGGCATTTTGCGAACAATTCAAACGAGAAGAGTCACCTTTGCCTACCTTCTCTTTGTTCTACGTTAAATTCTTCTGGATGCTGGGGACGAAACCTCCAAACGTCTTTAATTAATTTTCATCTGATGAAAAAGTTGCCTCAAAAGGGGTTTGATGTAATTAATAACTGTTAAATCTCAGCGGCACACACACAAACATTTATACACAGCACTCCACGAGCTGGATTAGGCCGTGTAGTCGAGGAAAGTAGACAGCACCTAACAAAGGTCCAATGGGAGCGTAGGTAACTGTGTCACTGGGGGAAAGTGTGTCGTAAACTTTCACCCCATTGTCAGGGCTAGGACAGGGTGAGCCCTCGGTGCAGTGTTATTTTTTTCAAGTCGTCTACCTTTTTACAAGAAGAGTTTCATTAACGAGGGCCCGTGGGAACCGGCTCATCTTTGCTGAGCCCTAAAGACATTTGATTGGCTGTTAGGTTACTATAGTTGTAAGCGGGGACAACATTGATTGGATACACGAGCAAGCAGGCAAGTTGATTACTCTGTGTTTATTCCGTACGATCATAACGGTTTCAACTGCTTATTTCGTTATTTTCATTTGCTTTGGAATAGAGTTGTGGGGGGGGGGGGGAGGGGGTGGGGCTCAAGCCCGTGAGCCCTTCACTTCCCACCGCCACTGGTTGTAAGCGGGGACAACAGTGATTGGATAAAAGAGCAAGCCGCCTAGTTGATCACTCTGTTCATTGCAGTCGATCAGAACAGTTTCAACTGCTTATTTCGTTATTTTCATTTGCCTTGGGATAGACTTGGGGGGGGGGGTGGGGAGTGGGGCTCAAGCCCGTGAGCCCTTCACTGCCCACCGCCACTGTGCTTCTGCCGCTGCAAGTCATAAGAGTGAACTCCAAAGTACACCGGGGGCGGTGTATCAAGCTAAAATAGCTCAGTCACTTTTGTTTGACCGCATTTAAATCAAGATAAATCAAGTCACCGTGTTTAATCTTTTCAGATCTTTGCATATGGGTCTAAAAGTTTGAGGACAACAAAATCTAAAAGCCCATTCTTGAAGGTTACTGCAAACTAGGTTCTGGTACATTTTTGTAAAATGTTAGTCTAGTCTAAAGCGGGTTAAAAAATAATGAGAAATTATGACTGACATGCACCTAAAACATTAAACGTCTTTTCGTCAACACCACACTTGAACTTGAATACCTGCCAATGAAACACGGTCCTACGGTAGTCCTACCGATAGGTGAGTAGGGCCTACTTTTGGAGACTCGCGTGGAGACGTCTAGTCTGGACAGTCGTCAGGTCAGGTGCAAGGTCGACACCGTTACTGAACCATGACGATCGCTTTCATGCACGTTGCTGAACCATGATGATGGCTTTTATGCACTTGGCTAAATCATGATGATGGCTTTCATGCTGAACCACGAAGGCTCCCAAGCCCCTCTCCTGCGTCACAAAAGTCTATAGCGTATGCCAAGATCTAGGACTGTTATGTTTTGTTGTAACGAGTATGTATTCTTTTGTTTGTGTTGCTCTATATGGGGGTTCTGTGTTGGATATGCCAATAACTTGCATGATTCCAGTACTCGTGGCGCTGTGGAAAGTACTCGATAAAACCCCCATTAAAAAAAAACCTTTGTAGAATTCTTTTACGTGAGTTTTGGGGATTATTTGCACATTCATTATACCAGCATTTTTAATAATTATTACACACCAACTCCCTCCACTCTTCTCTCATTATTTGTTTGTCGGTCTGTCTGTCTGCCTGTCTGTTTGTCTGTCTGTCTCTTTACTGTCTCTGTCTTTGTCTCTGTCTCTGTCTGTCTGTCTGTCTGTCTGTCTGTCTGTCTGTCTGTCTGTCTGTCTGTCTGTCTGTCTGTCTGTTTCTCTCTCTCTCTCTCTCTCTCTCTCTCTCTATATATATATATATATATATATATATATATATATATATATATATATATATATATATATATATCTACCTCTCTCTTTCTCTCTCTCTATCTCTCTCTTTTTCTCTCTCTCTTTATCCGTTTCTGTGTGTGTGTTTTTTGTGTGTATTTTTTTAGTGTGTGTGTGTGCGGGAGGGGGGGTATAGGTGTATATGTGTGTGTGTTTGCGTGTGTGCGTATGTGCGTGTGTGTGTGTGTTTATATGTGTGTGTGTGTGTGTGTGTGTGTGTGTGTGTGTGTGTGTGTGTGTGTGTGTGTGTGTGTGTGTGTGTGTGTGTTTCAGGGACTACTGAGACCAGTAGCCTATTTTATTCAAGATGTCCAGCGTCGGCGTGATATGATAGATTTTTTATCCTCTAACTCTAACAGGAATGCCAACGCTACCTTTCCTGCATTTGGGTTTTTCTATAACTTAACGTAGTGTTGAAGTGTTGACAGTACGGATTTTCTTATAATTATGACCTAATACCTTGACAGCAAAACTGCGACGCATGCAGCTTACTTGAAAGGCTCCAAACAAGCATGATATACTGGTGATCCTCATTTTTATTTTTATTTACTCTTGATCATAATTTTAGAAATAAAATATGGGGTCTGGCCTGTTTGAATAAATATCTCTATTGTGTGTAAACGATCCACGAAATTGTTCATTTTTTTCTCAAATCGCAGAACACCCTAAACGTTATTTTGACGTCTTCTAAAAGCATTAGGCTTTTCATTCTTTAGAACGTCAACATTGCACTGATGCTTATTACGGTTTGTGATTTTGTACATTCTTTTTCTTTTCAAGCGCAAGATCTGAAGCAACATCGGCGATCGTGGGATGCCACTTATTCTTCTGTTCAGATGCTTTCAAAAACCCTATATTAGCTTATCCCAGATATGTTTAATTGAGTTTATGTAAGGGCAGTAGCTGACCAAGGTAGCCTACTGGACTATCGCTTGCTTGCTGAATAATAGCTTCAACAGCTCGAGATCGATGGTTCTGGCACCTGGCATTATCATCTTGCAGTGTTGCAATGGGGCTGGTCTGTTGAAGAGATGGGATAGCCATGGGCTATAAAATCTCATCTAGGTAATGATCTTCAGTCACATTCTAGATACATATTGGATAAGCGTTTCTAGTTTGGGTATCACTGCCTACCTTAACTACATGTATTACAGTTCTTCCTCCAAAGGGATTCCTTTGAAAAATGGCACCACGCACCAAACGCTCCCAGACTCTGATACGCCTATCAGTAAGTTGAGGACAGAATTGTGGTTAATTTGTTAACAGAACGACTTAATGTGCCCATTGCTGCTTTGTTCATCTCTGATGTTGAATACAATAAGCTCCCCAGACCACCTTGCGGTTTTCTGATACCGTAGCAGAACTTTTCCCTTGGTTGTTTTATGCATGTCACGTAATGCCTCCTCAGGCCTATGAGGCTGGTTATAAAGGCAAATTGGGGAGTAAAACCCCGTAGTCACAACAAAAAACGTTTTCTTTCCTTTTCGACATTTAAAAAAAAGTTAATTTACAGCCTAAATGGCTCTTTAATTTTGCTTGTTGGTTGTGCAACGGAGTTGCTTCGCGCGCTCATATGACCTTATTCGGCTGCGAGCGCCATACAAATTCTTACCAAGATGTCTTCACGAAAATGCGTACATTGTGTTACACCACGCCATTTATGGAAAATAACGACACAAAGTGAAAATGAATTAATTTTAAATTCGAAATCACACTTTCAAAAATTATCTTTCGAAACATCAAAGGGTCAGTAATTTTTATTTATGATGCCCTTAAGCATTTTGAAGCTCTGCAAATGTTCATGAAGCTTCAATTATAAAGCCACAGGTCTTATTCATTTTTTCTTTTGTTCGTTTACAAGTACAACTTTAAAACTCGGCGTGTGGGAGGCCAAAGTACGAACCAAGACTACGTTTGTGAGACGTGAAGTATTAATATGCATGTATAACCTTTGATCCCTTTATCAGTCCATGTTTTGTTATGGTTTTTCTTTTGTTTTTTTAATTGGTTGGGGGGGGGGGGGGGATCCGAAGTCTATACTTTTTGTCACAACTATGCCGCACATTGCACTGACGGCAATAAACTACCGATCTGAGCACGCCATGGCTGAGGTAGAGTTTGATATGCAGGGAGAAACCTGTGAAATAACAAAACAAAATTCTTACTAGCGTAAATGCCACGAGGGGAAAAGAATCCTCATCGAAAAAAATCAACAGTAAAAACAATTACTGAACACACGGAAACGATAAAAAAACCAATTTAAAAAGCCCAAAGTAAAATGAAGAGCAAAAAAAACCCAACTATAATAGATACCATATTTTGTAGCTTGCAAATTCCCGCTCAAGGGCAAGCTCTGTGCTCTTTACAATATATAATATTATTACCCAAGGAGACCTGATTTCATTTTGAAAATACTTCAACTTCCTGGGAAGCATACAGTGCAAGCTGCCATTTTATAGGCACAAAATTATGACATACTGACAAGATCTTTCGCAGTCTATGACCGGGTACCCAGTAAAAGTACCCACTCCCTCCTGGGTGAAGTGGGGAAAATTCGCGTAAAGTACCTTTCCCAAAGACACAACGCCGGGCCTGAGGTTCAAATCCCCGAACCCGCAACAGCAACAACAACAAAAAAAGAACCCCACATAACGAATAAAAAGGGGGAAGCAACTAACTATTCAAGCTGACCTCGTTTTACGTTGTTTGTATAATTTGGGGCTCAGACATTTTTAAAAAAGAAAAAATACGGTCACGTAGGCCTACCAATTTTACCACGCAATGACTCTGCATACAAGATGAGTAGCCTACATGTATGTTGTGAATACATTGAGAGAAACTGCTTGCTTGTATAAATTAAAGATTTTTTACTAAACGGAGTGGAAAATAAACTATTTCTCCGCTTCATTTAGTTCATTTTCCAGTTTGTTTATTCAGAAAACTTCACATTATAAACAAGCAAGCAGCTTCTCTCAATGGAGGCACATCGTAGTCGAACAGAAAATGATGGTATCTCTGAAATCAATCTTTATGTTTGGCTTATGTCAGTATATTATTAGTTTCTCAACTTTTCAACAACATAATAATAATATCATGTTCTACCTGGGCATTGCGATTATATCTTTCCAGTGAATCAAATTACATGTACTGGGCTGATTTCAGCATTATATTTATAATTGCTTCCTCAACTCCTCTAACAAGACGCTCTGCTCTATTTCCTCTTTTTGTACTTTTCGTTCTAGCATTTTTTTTCCTTTTTCTTTTTCTCTTTCCGTCCTGTTTCTAATTGTCCTTGTACTATTACCCCCACGGTCCTTTGAAGCCTCTTCAGTGCCATTACTTATAATAATAACTGTTATGTAATGAATAAAGAGATACATGCAGTAAGAAAAACAGAAAAGAAAATGTGAAACTTGCACACGGGACTTCCGAGATTTTAGACCCTTGTCCGAGAAGGCTGGGTTTAGATCTTACCAAACATAAGATCAGTGGTGTGGCTGAAGGACAGTTAAGTAGTAAGAAGGAGCCAACGGAAGCAGTAGAAAGACTGCATGCAGAAAGAGTCAGGAGCCCAGAGGAGGGGGGCACCGGAGATGAGGGGGCGGGGGCAGAAAGTGTAGACGAAAGCAGACGATAAAACATTGTCTGAGAGCGGGAAAGGATGTGTAAGGAGAAAATTTAAGAGAAGAAAATTTTCCGAAATTTCTGCCACACCCTTGATCTTTTGGTAGGAAAGATCTACACCTAGCCTTCTTGGACAAGGGCGAAAAATCTAGGAGGTCCCTTGAGCAAGTCGGGCACGTTAAAGATCCCTTGAGGGTCCAAATTCGACAAGAGTAGGCTTTACGAACACATAGATCTACCACATAAACGCAATTTTCACGGAGACGGCTCCCGTGGTCTAGTGGTTAAGGTGTTCGCCTCTTATTTAAAGCCCCGGGTTCGAATCCGGAGGGCAACGTAAAATTTTATTCTCTAAAATTGTTTCTTTTCACATCCTTTCCTGCTCTCTAACAATGTACTGTCGTCTGCTTTCTTCTCCTCTGTCTGCCCCCACCTCCTCACCTCTTTTGCCCCATCCTCTGAGCTCCTGGCTCTTTCTGCAGCCTTTCTACTACTACTCCTTTTCTCCTTCTTACCGTCTTTCAGTCACACCCCAGATCTTATGGTAGAAAAGATCTACACTCTATCTTTCCACGGAAACACTTTCCCTCTCTTTCTTTTGAGCGAAAAGCCAAGGTCGACGGACAACAAACAAAATCAGTATAGGAACTTGCCTTACTTTTTCTCAGAAGTTTTTCAAAATCAACCCCGCGAGGACGGTTTATAATCAGAGAGTATTAATTTACTTTTGTTCATGCTAGAACAACACTGAGGATTGAAGGCAATTTGAAACGCATAATTTATTTATCGTTGACCTTTGGCTTATTTATGGTTGCCACTTCAACGCAATAAAGTATATATTAAAGAGTATCAAAGTTACAGATGGGGGGGGGGGTCAGAATAATTCAAAACTTCGAATGAATCAAGCTTTGTTTATCCATTGGTTACGAGCTACTCTGTGTTGGCGGGTGGAAGGTGTTTCTATAATCGTTAACGTTTTACCACTAACACTGGTCATGCAGTAAAATATAATTTTTTAAAATAAATAAATATTATTCTTTAAGTGTATCCCGAACCCGTGAAAGTTCTACGGGACATAACTATAATTCCTCCTGCCTGCTCCGAACTGCATCATGGTTGCTCTCCCGTCATTCGTCACAGTTAGTAGTGGTCTCCCCACATCACCACCACATGTCGTAGTTTGTTTGAACAGTCGGGGGGGGGGGGGGGGGGGGGGGGGGCGGGGGAGTGGCGCAGGGAGTTAGTACAGAAATAAAATGTGGATGAGTTTGTTTTGGTAAGTGTTTTACAGCGCTTGCAAATGCATTAAGTCATATATGAGCGTTTGGGACACATTACTTAAACATTATTGGTTTGGTAAGAAATTATTTTGAATTTTGCCTGGGTGGCAGCTGAAGCCTACTCTTATCTATTTTGGACCTCTAAGGGATCTTAAACGTGCGCAACTTGCACACGAGACCTCCGAGTTTTTTTGCCCTTATCCGAGAAGACTATAGGCGTTAGATCTTACCTACCCCAAGATCAGGGGTGTGGCTGAAAGGCAGCAGTCAGAAGGAGCCAAGGAGTAGCAGCAGAAACGTTGCAGAAAGAGTCGGGAATCCAGAGGATTGAACAAAGTCGGGTCGGGGTGGGGGCAGAAATTGGAGACGAAAGCAGACGACAGAAGGGGGTGAAAGGAGAAGATTTTACAACAGAAAATTTTCCGTCACTGTTAATTAAGTTTCGAACCCGGCATCTACTGAATGAGGGACGAACGCCGTAACCTCCAAACCACAAGAGCCCCCAAGGATGAGTTTAATGTAATGCAAGTCAGATATGGTCACTGTCACTGATCCCAAAATCCACGCAGATTGTAGGGGCGCAGTACAACAGAGAGCCTCGTCAGGTGCCTTCACTTTTTACGGGGTTTTTTGTGAGCCCCTGAGTTTGGGCGAAGGATTTCCCTGTCCACTCCGTAATGTTGTCGGCCCACCTCTTCCTTTGCCTTTCTCTCCTTTACCTCCCCTGCACAGTTCCCTGAAGAATGGTCTTGGATAGGCCACACGATCTTGTTACATGCATGGTCATTATACCATTTCAGTTTTCTTCACTTCACTGTAGACTACAAGTCTAAATAGTGCCTCATGTGCTGTTTCGCTCTACGGCGCACTTCCTCATTTGTGACGTGGTCAGTGTATGAACGTCTCATTTCGGCTGCTTAGATCTTCCTCTGCAGCTCTGTCGTCAAGGTCCATGATTCACAAGCATACGGAAGGATGGAGATAACTATGGCATAGAGTTGTCTGAGTTTTGAATTGACTAGGATGTTTTTATGTTTCCATTTTGGTCTTAGTTTTGTAAGCGCCCCTGTTGTGGAATTCCTGCATGGACTTCTGGCTCGGATCCTTCTTGGCTGATGATAACATTAATGGACTTGAGCTGGTCGACTGTTTCAAGCTGTTGACCACTGATCGTACTTTTGGTTTTGATGGGTTCGTCATTGAAAAACGTAAAAACAGCAGGAGTTGACAACATCCCTGCAGAACTGGTTAAGCATGGAGGAGAGACAGTGATGGACATCCTCACTAGCAGGTGCAATAAAATCTTTAAGACGGGTTAACGGCCCACACCCTGGACGCAATCTCTTATCATCACTCTCCCCAAGAAAGGTCATCTACAGATATGCCAAAATTATAGAACTATTAGCCTGATAAGCCATGCAAGCAAAGTGAAGCTGAAATTTATACTGAACCGATTGAGACCTTGCTCAGGCGGAAGAAATAATCGCTGAAGAGCAAGATGGGTTCGGGCATTGATAAAGTACAACAGGACAGATGTTCAATCTCAGAGTTCCGTGCGAGAAATACTGCCAACACCAGCAAGACGTTTTCCACCTGTTTGTTGACTTCTAAAAGGCCTTCCATCGCGTTGGGCATGATGTATTATGGGCAAAAATGAAGAACTACAACATGGAGCAAAAGCTGATAGAGTCGACCCAACAGCTATACAACAAAGCCACCAGTGCAATCCTCGCCCCAGGGAAAATAGCAAAATGATTCCACATTGCCGTCGGTGTAGTGTACGTCAAGGTTGCCTGCAGATAAGGTAGTTCGCATAATAAGGTTAGATAAGAATCAATAAGACCAACGCCTGTGGGTTGGGTGGGTTGGAAGAGGATAATAGTCGTTAGGTGCAACGTCTGTGACGGGGGAATAACGGATGTGTATTATAAGATGACGAACATGTGAGGCACTTCGGTGTTTCATCCAAGTCCTCCTTCCTTCTTTTGTTGTTCTTTTTTTCGTTAATCGCTGTCCTTTCTTTTTCCTGTAAGCAGTGGCGGGGCGTAGTGAAGGGCTGAATGGCCCCGCCCTTTTTCCACACACACACACACACACACACACACACACACACACACACACACACACACACACACACATACACACACACACACACACACACACACACACACACACACACACACACACACACACTTACTTTCCTTACGTAAAAGAATGCTTCATCATCAACATCATTGCCTTTCTCACCCTGCACCAGGGTATAGGTCACGGACAAACAATTTCCACCTTTCTCTATCATGGGCTAGCCTCTTGATGTTATTCCATGTCGTCCTACTTTTCTGTCCATCAGTTTCTGTGATTCTTCTCCAGGTTCAACGTGGTCTTCCCCTTGATCTTTTACCCTATGGATCCCTATTTTCTTTGTTATGCAGCGGCCTGACTTCCTGAGAGTATGTCCAATCCATCGCCATCGCCTTCTTCCTACCTCATCTCTGACAGGGAGCTGTCTTGTTTTCCTTAACACTTCCTCATTGGTGACCCTGTCCATCTAATCCTCAGTAACTTTCGTAGACACTTGTTCAAGAAAACCAGGATCCTTTTTATGCAAGTCTGTGATGTGTTCCATGTCTCACATCCATACAACAGGACTGACTTCACATTTGAATTGAAAATCCTCAGCTTTGTTCGAAGTGAGATATCTCTAGTTTTCAAAGTCCTATTCAAAGATGTGAAAATAGCAAGTGTTTTCCAATGCGGAACTTTATTTCAGCACCTGTTCCTCCCTCTCTGTCAATTTTAATCCTAAGATAGAATCAATATCTTCTAGTGCATTTCCTTCTATTTTGACCTGCTCCTTTCGTTGTGCATCTGTCCTTAGGACCTTTGACTTTCCGGGGGCGGATCCTGAATCCAACAGACTCGGATAGGCTGTTTAATACTAAAGTATTTGCTTGCATCTGTTCCTGGGTGTGCGACAGAAGCGCCAAGTTGTCTGCAAAATCCAGATCGTCCAACTGTGTACATGGGGCCAACTGTATACCATTTCTCACTGTGTCCTCTGGTGGTGTCATTCATCAGCCAATCGACGGCCAATATGAAAAGGAGAAGTGATAGTAAACATCCCTGTCTCACATCAGTCTTGATGTCAAAGCTGTCAGTGAGCTGGCCATCATGTACAACCCTGCAATTTGTCCCTTCATACATGCTCTTGATGAGGTTCAGCAACTTCTGTGGGACTCCGTGGCGTCTCATTATCTTCCATAGTGTTGCTCGGTCTATACAGTCAAAGGCCTTCTCATAGTCAAGGAAGTTGACGATCTGCTGGGAGTTTCACTCCAGGGACTGTTCTACAATGATCCTCAGCGTGGTATTCTGGTTGGTGGTTCAGCGATTTTTCCGGAAACCAGCCTGTTCATCCCGTAATCTTGGATCCGTTGTAGTCTTGATTCTCTCCAGAATGATTCTGTTGAAGACCTTGCCTGGTATTGAGAGAAGAGTGGTCCCTCTGTAAATGCTGCAGATGCTTCTTATCAAACGAA
>NW_004797441.1:516830-518108 GCF_000002075.1 Aplysia californica
AGAGAGAGAGAGAGAGAGAGAGAGAGAGAGAGAGAGAGAGACTTGATAGTGCATACAAAGCCGTCAGAGATATATCTGCTGGTGACCTAATGCACACCTCCGGATAAACAAACATTGTGTACGACAAGTAGGCCGCCTCTGTGCTATGACACATGCTTTGACCTGCCTGTAGCTGATATAGGTTTACGATGGATTGGGTCAACGTTCTCTGGTCTGGAAGGAAGATTCCTGGTTATAGCTCGTTCACTTTCGTCTGACTGCGGGTAAATCGGGATAAAAACAATTAATGACTCTGTTTAATCCTTCTGGGCCTTTGTACGCGGGTATAAAAGTTAAGCGACCAAGAGAATCTAAGAGCCCCTTCGTAAAAGTCGCTGCAAACTAAGGTTAGACACGTTTTCTTTGATGTAAGCATATAGCGCTCCAAAAATATTAAGGGATTTATTGCGTACACCTAAAACATTAAAAAGTTGACACATTATTTTCCTCAACTCCACTCCTACGACTCCTAACGTTCAAAGAAACACGATTCAAGAGACGGGGTGAGTATTTTTCGAGACTCACGTTGAGCACAGGGAGACGTCTTGACAGGCGGGGATAAAATCTACAAGCTTATTACTGAATGTGAGAGCAGGGTGGTGTCGAAGTCTCAAAATCAGCAGTTTGCTTGGGGGGGGGGGGGGGGGGGGTTGTTGCAGTGCTGGATTAACCATTAGGCAAATAAGGCAATTGCCTTGAGCCACTCAAAAAATAGGCCACAAACGGGCCAGAGACAGGGTACAACAAGGCCACATTTTTTCGGGTTTTTTCCCCGTTTTGATCAGGCCGCAGCAAGGCCAGTCAGCAAGGCTACAACTAGAATAGCCCTAGGCTAGCCCTAGCCAGAGTCCGACTGAGTTTTTAGTCCCAGGCCTAATTCAGAAAGTGCTGTGACATTATTTTGTTTGGCCTCTCTCTAGGCCACATTTTTTTTTCTAAAATTAAATTGAATCATTAGCAGTGGGTTCCAAATCAAACACATTTGGCCTCTAAAGTCACCAGATACCTGGTTACCCAGATAACAGTTCCAAAGTTGTGGCCCTGCTGGAGTCAAAAGCCTGCGAATTAGAGGTGTGCGAGTCCAGCATATTAAGATTCGAGTCCACACTCGAGTATCTGCTCTGGACTCGAGTAATTACTCGAGTAATTACTCGAGTCCCACGGCTCTTAAGACTCGAGTAATTACTCGAGTAATAGTATCCCGAAAGGGAATTTTAGTGGGTTTCAAAAAAAGTTTTG
>NW_004797441.1:520399-521187 GCF_000002075.1 Aplysia californica
ACCATGACAAGGCATGTGACCGATGTGGAAGCAGCATAAATAAATCAGACAGTACACAGGAGAACAGTAGATGACGAAGATGCCACAAGTGTGATGGTTGAAATGTCGGGTCAGAAGAAATTCAATGCCCTATGCAGGCGAATTGACACCTATTCAACAGTAGTGCAGCGGTTTGGTGTTTTAACAGAGTGTGATTCATTGTCAGCTGAAGACATCAATGCTTTAATATCAGCACTTGTTAATGTCTATCCACATGACCTCTCTCCTAACTTTCCAATGGAATTTAGACAGTGCGGATGTGCCTGTCTGTAATGTCAACTAACCGCACTGGCAAACATTCATTTTCGCAATTGAAACGCATTAAAGACGTTTAGCATTCAACCATGTCTCAGCAGAGGCTATGGATGCTAGCACGTCTTTCAATTGAAAGCGATTTACTACACTACGTTGACATTGACAAAGTCGTTGATGAATTCGCTGTTGCAAAAGCACGCCAAGTGGCAATCTAGGTAAGAAATAATAATGCATAATGTTATTGTTGTGAGACCTTAGTTACATTATCTTACTGGTATGTTGTCCATGTTCCATACTGTCATACGTTGGACTGGCTGACAGACAGACACACGCACAGACAGACCGCGCATTGGTGTGATGTGTGTGTAGTTTTGAATTTGCAAGCAAGCAAGCAAGCGCACGTGTGTGTGTGTGTAAAAGGGGTTGGGAGGGGAGGGGGGGATTTTACACCATATCTAACTTTTTCAGGCCACTCAGTGAAGTGTGCCTTGGGG
>NW_004797441.1:521287-522601 GCF_000002075.1 Aplysia californica
GTGTAAAAGGGGTTGGGAGGGGAGGGGAGGGATTTTACACCATATATAACTTTTTCAGGCCACTCAGTGAAGTGTGCCTTGGGGCCAGCTGGGTCTTAATCCGGCACTGGGTTGTTGTTGTTGTTGTTTTCGTTGTTGTTGTTGGTGGTGGTGGTGGTTTTGGTGAGTGTTTTGCGGCGCTCGCAACTGCATAAGGTCATATGAGCGCGCGGGACACATTAAACGTTTTTAGTTGGAAGAAAATTTTGAATTTTGCCCGGGTAGCGGCCGAAGCTTACTCTTATCGATTTTGGACCACTAAGGGATCTTTAACGTGCGCAACTTGCACACGGGACCTCCGAGATTTTTCGCCGTTGTCCGAGAAGGCTAGATGTTGATCTTTCTTTACATTAGATCAGGGGTGTGGCTGAAAGACAGCAGTAAGAAGGAGCCAATCTGTAGCAGTAGAAAGGCTGCAGAAAGAGTCAGGAGCCCAGAGGATGGGGCAAAGATCGTGAGGGGGTGATGGCAGAAAGCGGAGACGAAAGCAGACGACAGAACATTGCTTGAGAGTAGCAAATGATGTGAATGGAGACAATTTAGAAAAGGAAAAATTCCGGATTCGTACCCGGGACCTATTGCATGAGAGGCGAACCCCTTAACCTCTACGCCACGTGGGGCCCGTTGAGCAATTTGTGAGCAAGGCTACTAGCTACAGCAAGTCATTCATTTTAGTGATCCTGTGCATTCATTCAAAGAACGGTTTTTTTTAAATGTAGGGCTCGAAGAGAAAAACTTGTTTTATTAATGGGTCAATATTTTTTCTAAAACGATGGTTGTTTGGTCACTGGCCTGCAGAAATGCCTTCGGGGTCATCTCCGGTGCCACTGCCATGCAAAGTTTTGTGGGTATAGAGTATAGATAAATTCTTCAATGAGGTAGAATTTTTTTAACGCGGTCAGACAAAAGTGAACAAGCTATTACAGATGGTCTGGTAGGATTTGGGGGTGGGGGGGGGGGGGAGGACGTTGTCATAATCATTCTGCGCCCAGTAAGGATACCGGCTTTTGCAAAGAACAAACATTTCCATTTTTAAAGGGAAAAGCAAACAAAACGAGCATAGTATTGCGATAAGGGTTTTCAGTGCAAATGTGTTATTCTTTTATAATATTTTGCAATTTCAATTAAGATTGACTCAATGGAAATATCTCCCGTCCCCCCTTTTATTACCTCTTCCGTTCTTATGCCGAACAGCACGTTTTGCGATAAAGGTGCTTTGAGAGAGAGAGAGAGAGAGAGAGAGAGAGAGAGAGAGAGAGAGAGAGAGAGAGAGAG
>NW_004797441.1:524401-542581 GCF_000002075.1 Aplysia californica
TGATGTTTCCGCTGGGCTTTCTTTACGTGTGTCCCAAACTATCGCCACTTTCTTAGTCCTATTTATACTTCTATATCCTTTTGTCCTGTCCTTCCCCACAGCTCTTCATTTCTTATTCTGCCCTGCCACTAAATTCTTAGAGTACTCCTCATACATCTGTTGATGAAAGTCTGGACTTTATTCAGTACTGTCTTTGTTGTCTTCCAAGTGTCGCAACCATAGAGGAGCACAGACTTGACGTTGGAGTTAAAAAGTAGATTCTTGGTGCACAGTGAGATGTTGCTTGCTTTCCAGACTTTTGATAATTGACTGCCTCACCCATAGCCACTCACCTATTAATTAATTAGTTCAGTATATCGCCATCGAAAGTTTTGACATTCCATCACTTTGGCATTTAATTTCACTCGTTCTTTCTGTTTTTGAACATTATAAATCTAAGTAATTATTTATTCCAATTGCCAATGCTTTTGTGTTGTTTTATAAATACACCTCTAAAACTCGGCCTGCAAGAGGCCATAGAATGAGCCAGTAGCCTACCGTACGTTTCTAATGTAAACAATGTGGTCAACTAATGGATGTTAAGACTTTCAACCCGCCTTTCTCTGTTCGTGCCCCCCCCCCTCTCCCTCCCACTCAAATTGCGCATTTAATTTCACCATGATTTAGGATCTAGAATAGATGTTCGAAATTTAAGTGCAGACTACTCAAAAGAATCCCTGCTATTAATGGGGTGGTTTCTAAAAGTCAGTAATGGCCTGACAACGACATAGGCTTACATAATATTCCAAACTCTTACAGCAGGTTGCCTCACATTTCTTGACACTGATCTTATCCACGTTACTTTAGCTGTGTTGATTGTTATCTACTTTTCCAATTAAGGACAGTTTAAACTGGTTAACTAAAAAAGAACAAAAAGGAGGGGTAGAAAGATATAAAAGGGAGGGTTGAAATCACTTCACGGGGCTTGAAATTTTTATACCACTTATGGAACGCTGTATGTCTTTCTGCATCTTCTGGTGCATGACACACTTGTATTATCTTTGAACGGGGTTTTTGCCTTGCTTATTGCGTAACATCTGAAAAGTCATTTACCAATGTATGAAACTTTATACATTTTAATTGTGCCTATTTTGGGATTGAAAGATGAAACTGAAACTGAGAAGATACGCACAAGTCACTACTGGAAATCGTTTTAAGTATGAAGTGAGCCTTCTGAAAGACCCAGTAAAGAAGAATGAGTTCAAGTTGGAACTGAATAACAGATTTCAAGCCCTTCAAGATCTGGATGAATGTGAAGTCAACGTACACTGGGACAAGATAAAAGAGGCAGCAAATGCAACTTGCCAGAGCACCCTAGGACCCAAAGACAAAACCAGGAATGAATGGATTTCACAGGACTCTCTAGACAATGTCAAAAGAAGAAGAGAGCTGAAGGCCCAAGTCAGCAACAGCCGTACCCGAACTGAGAAACTCGCTGCACAACAAGAGTACACCGAAGTAAACCGGGAGGTAAAGAATTCTATCAAGGAGGACAAGAATATCTTGACCGAAAAGGCAGAGAAACACCAACAGACGGGCACTTGCGGATTGTACACCAGGCAACAAAAACTCTTTCAGTCAGGTAGGTTCAGCAAGCCCACTCTGCCAGTGAAAGGCAAAGAGGGAAAGACTATCTTCAAACCAGAGGGGCAACTTAACCAATGGAGAGAACACTTTGATCAACACTTGAACAGACCACCTCCAGAAAACCAATCAGAAATTTTCCCAGCCAGAAATGACCTCCCAATAGTTACGGAACTACCTTCAAGAGAGGACATTGCAGCAGCTATAAAAACACTGAAGTCCCACAAGGCAGCTGGCCCGGACCATATACCCCCGGAAGCTCTTAAGGCAGATGAAGATACGGTAGTGGAAATTCTCTATGCTTTATTTGAAAAGGTTTGGCAAAAGGGTGAAATACCATTAGACTGGAAGGAAGGCCACCTAATCAAGCTGCCAAAGAAGGGAGACCTCAGCAATTGTAATTACAGAGGCATTACACTCCTGTCCATACCTAGAAAAGTCTTTAACAGGATACTCCTGGAGAGAATCAAGCTGGCAATAGACGAAAAGCTCCGAGGAAACCAGACAAGATTCCGCAAAAACCGATCATGTGTGGACCAGATCGCTACTCTGCGCATCATTTTTGAGCAATCCCTTGAATGAAATTCACCACTCGTGGTCAACTTAATTGATTATGAAAAGGCGTTTGACAGCTTGGACAGGGAAACTTTGAGGAAACTCATTCGGCATTTTGGAATACCTGACAAAATCGTCAAGCTTGTGAAAGGCACCTATGATGGAACAAACTGCCTAGTCTTCCACGAAGGACAAGTCTCGGAACCATTCCAGGTACAGATAGGAGTGCGACAATGATGCTTGCTCTCGCCGTTTCTCTTCATGTTGGCAATTGACTGGGTCTTAAAAGAAGCCACCAGAGGCAAGCGTAACGGAATACAGTGGATCCCTTGGCAGCAGCTGGACGACTTGTATTTCGCCGATGGCCTTGCATTGCTCTCTCACACACATGCTCAGATGCAAGAAAAGACCAAGGAAATCAACAGTCTTTCAAGGAGTGTTGGCCTACGTATACATCCAGGCAAGCCAAAGTATTGAAGCTAGGAAAAGACTCAAGCCCAGCTTTGACAGTGGAAGACACTCCCCTGGAAGAAGTGGACTCCTTTACCTACCTTGGAAGTGTCATTGATGGTAAAGGTGGAACCGAGGCAGATGTTAAAGCAAGAACCACCAAGGCAAGGCCAGCATTCAATCAATTGTCAAAAGTCTTGAAAGCAAGCAACATCTCACTTCGTACCAAGATTCGACTCTTTAACTCCAACGTCAAGTTTGCGCTCCTCTGCGGCTGCGAAACTTGGAAGACAACAAAGACAGTACTGAATAAAGTCCAGACTTTCATCAACAGATGTATGAGGAGTATTCTAATGATTAAGTGGTAGGATAGAATAAGAAAAGAAGAGTTGTGCGAAAGGACAGGACAGAAGGATATAGAAGTAGAAATAGGACTAAGAAAGTGGCGATGGGTGGGACACCTTAAGAAAGCCCAGCGGAAACATCACAAGACAGTCACGGCAGTGTAGCCCACAAGGAGCACGAGGCAGGGGTAGGCCACGAACGGGAAACATGAGGAGATGAGTGGAAAGGGACATAGATGAAGCTCACTTGGAACTAGCTAGGAAGGGTGGCCCAGGACAGAGATAAATGGAAGGTGCTTGTATGTGGCCTATACCCTGCCAGGGGTGAAAGGCATTGATGATGATGATATTGGGATGAGCTGCTGGTGCCTTGGAAATTTTAATATCTTAAATTTTGATAATGTTCCAGCTATAGTCAAATTAAGAGTCACCCCTCACCCTTTTTTAAAAATCACCACACCTCAGTCAAAGATCCTATACTACAAGAACGACTAAGATGTCCTTAAAGTTAAAGTAAGCTATATATATGTGCTACTCTACTTTTGCCATAGACTAATATCAATGTTGTTCTGGTGCTTATTACTTTAGTGAGTGGGTCGTCCATTTTATTTTGTAAGTTGGTGGAGGGTTGGGGGGGAGGCACTTCCTAAAAGAGGTTTATTTATTGAATCCTTCGTTTACGTCTATTCTTAAGCTTAACTTGTTATGTTTTCTGGAGGTGGAAATCTATAATATAACATGTACACTGAATATTTTTCACGCTCCAACACTTTTGCTTCGTTGCTTACGAGCAGATGAATGGGAACTTTTTAGGTTAATGCAGAGAGTATTTAATTATATATATTTTAGTGTCTCTGGTTAATGTCATGTGTTCAAAAACTGTAACCAATTTCCAAATAAACGAACCGCGGACCTGAAAACGAAACAACGTCTGGGTCTGAGCTCTCCTCTTGTATATGTAGTTAATGACCTCGTCTTCTACAGCACGTCAGCAGTTGTGTGAACGTCAAAACTCAAACTGATTTGTGTACAACTAAAGGGAAGGTAAAAATTAATTCTTGTCTCAGTTAGCACAAGTCATGCGGATTTGATAATATAGATTCTAGATCTAGATCTAGATTCTAGATCTAGATCTACTTTGGGATGACAACAAGATCTACTTTTGACTGATAGCCGGTAGCCGGTAGATGTCTAGGACTAGGACCTAGACTAGGTCGCCAAAGCCTAAGACGGAGGACCGACTGATGACAATGCTCTCTGTTCGTCTCACGTCTGGTCTTGGTACGCCAACGGCACCGACGTTGAATTTGATCAAAAATTTAGATCTAGAGTCTAGATCTAGAGATCTAGATATTTAAGGTCTGCAGGGTGCAAGTATGCCTTCCTGCTTCCTGTGACTGTGTTGTCAGTGTCAGTGTGCAGAATAGACTTGGACTTGGGACTAGATTTTAGATCTAGAATCTAGATCTAGTCTACAAACTCTCCTGGGAAACAGATTTGGACTGTTGTTGTTTTGGTAGCTTTTTTACTTTACTTTAAACTTTCGATCTACTCTAGGCCTAGATCTAGATCTATAGCCTAGAACGAAATGGCTAGTACGGCTAGCCTGACACTGACAGTCCTTAGATCTAGGTTAGGCCCTATTGACCGAACGGACCGAAACCTGTTGAGTGCAGGTCTCATTAGATCTACACTACGTCTAGATCTAGAATCTAAATCTAGATCTAGTAATAATTCAGGTTTAAAATACAGGTGGCGTTATTCTTACCCTGGGTGAGAATAATATCCATTTTATTCTCACCAGGGGCGGTTTGTTATCTGGGCAAGACCGGCGGTGCCGGTCAGATTTTTGTCAACTGAACTGTTGACTAGAGGCTAGAGGTTTATTGCTGATGACGATTTTCATTCAGTTTTAAGTAAATCCAAACAAACATGTATGAACATTCAAAAACACCTTGCCGATTTGAAGGCGCTCAAATAGACAAGTGGGATTCACTGCTGTTTTGTCGCGACATAACCTCATTCCTTCACGTTTGTTAACGCGCCGGCTCGTAACTTTAAATTATCTACCGTTAAGCCGTCACGTCGCGGAACTTCTTACTACGTACGAGGCCAAATACATGGCGGGCTTGGTTTAGGCCTAGCAATGACGTTAGTCTCATGGACAAATCCATCGTCAGCCGTCAGAACGATTAGTGCATCCCTTAATTGCCAGATTGGCCTCTTTGTAGCTTACAAAATTAAGAATGAGACTGTCTTGAGCAGCACAGGCACAAGTATTATTTTATCAGCAAAACATGTATTTATCATTCAGTCTTTCTCTAACTACTATCAGAACATTTATTGTCAGCATGGCACTAATCTTTTTTGTTTATTGACTTTTTAACCACCTATAGTACCTGTTTGGCATTTACTCATCATTTTCTCCCCACTAATAACTTACCTGGCCCTTAGGAGTCTGGCCGGCGAAAGAAGGAATCGTCTAGTGAAGATGTATAAGGAGAATATTAACGAGGAGCGATAGGCACTTGGCTGTCAGAGTCTGGGCCGAAAACCCCCTCCCTTCCCTCCCCTTTTCAACCCTCACCCCAGCTAGACACCAAGTTCTATAATTAGCTTTTGACACACTTCCCCACTTTGTTACAACAGTTAACAACACAGTGTTCAGTGTTCAATTCTGAGAACTGAGAAGTGCGATGAAGTACATTTGATGATATAATGATTGGAAACTTGTCTGCTTTGTATAGCATCTGATTGTAGATTTGATCTGCTTGGGACAGCGTCACTGGTACAGTAACAACTGACTTTTTGTCATCATACAGGACAATTCTTATTACTTATAATATTTAACGGATCCAGTGCACGTCGATATTTAGTGTGGGGGTGTAAAAAGTACGAGTAAAGTGCTGTACTTGGGGCCAGGACCAGCGGTTTATTTCTTCTCACTTTCAGTTTGTTTTCTAGCATAGACTCAAGTAGTGTTTCTTTTTCTGTGAGTTTCTATTAATCTCAGTAACTTCCATCTTACATTATTCATAATATTGTTTCTTGACGCTACCGCATATTTTAGCTCTTTCACATTATATTACAATGTTTACTGTGGTGTGAGTGGGGGAGGGGGTGGGGATGGCGAAAGTAGGGGTATAAAATAAGGAGAGAGAGAGAGAGAGAGAGCATGTGTGTGTGTGTTGTGAAGGAAGGGGGTGGGGGAGGGAAAAATAGTCGACGTGAATGACCACCAGTCAGTTCTATGAACCACGAGCCGCCACTGATTCTCACCCAGTCTGAGGATACAACTACGGGACTAGGCTATTGCATTGTAGTGTTGTTATTCTTTCATTTTCAACCAGTTACTGCAAAAAAAGCAATTTTTAGAGGATAATTTTACTGTGAAACCAGTGAGGAAGAAATTTCAGATGAAGAGGTCTAGATTTATAGATCTATATATATATAAAAATATGTGATTTCTGTCGAATGTCTTTTGAACCGATGTAAGCTGTGCACGAGGCCTTGAGGCTCTGTTGGGGATTTGGTTGAAAGACTGAAAAAGGTTTGGGATACTGCTTGGGGGTGAAAAAACATTTTTTCCAAAAAAATTTTAATGAGTTACATCTAGAGTCTAGATCTAGTTCTAGATCTATAACAGATTATCAGTGCTGAATCCCAGCATCCCATAATTTCTGTGATAGACTCTAAAAACCTAAAGGAAATAAAAAGGGCGGAAACGAAAAACCCGGGTGAGAATATATGGAGTGTCAGTGGCGTGGCTGTCCAAGTGCAAATGGCGCCATGGCGCCCCCAGGGATTTTCAAAGAAAGGGAATACGATTTTCCAAAACTTTACAAAATATCACAATATTTTCTTCAAACAAATCTCTTATTTAGTCTTCATCCCTAAGTACGCCAGTCTTTAGTTAACGTGTCTCCCGGCGTCTTTCGTTCCCTACATCTGATGTCACTGAGGGCGTCGAGCCCAGATTGGCGCTACCTGAACAAGTGTCTCTGCCTGAACCCATCACGGTGTTCATTGTTTAGGTGTGAACTCTGGTCAAAATAATTCAAAATGATCTATAAACTATTTGATTCAATCAGTTGAAAACAGGGTTTTCGTTCCAAGAATAGCAAAAAAGTTTCTTTCATTTCATACCCCATCCAGACGTTTGATGGAAGACTCAAGAGATCACCAAGAACATAACTCAGCCAAAAATGCTACAACAGGTACTCCCATCACACTAAGAGATTGTCCTGTTGGGCCAAAGGGCCAAGATGGATTTGGTGCCTGTATGGTAGGGAGGAGATAGGGTGGTAGTTAGCCTGGCCATGGCATGGTTGCGAACTGTCTAAAAATAGGTTTGACTGTCTGCTTTCTAGAAACCAGAACTGTACTGTAAGTAAATCAGGGAATGGGGTCAATATGTCAATACTCCCTGAGGGCAATTGTGCAAGCGTGTTCTTGACTGTTGATCTGTGGGAAGTTATTGTTTTGTGTGTGATTGTGATGTGATGTGATTGTGCGCATCGTGAGCGCCGAACTTGGTTCCTTATCATCAGATCTCTATATATATATATAAAAGACTGTACCGGCACTTATCTATTCTTCTCGAATGGAAATAGGTGTCCCTGTATCAGTATTAACATTAAACGAAGAGGCGTATATAGTAGGTCTACAGTTTATAGGCCTGTAATAAGTAGGCAATACTATTCAATGTGCATAAATTTATTTTTGGCGCCACCTTCTCTGCAAGTGACGCCATGCCCCTGTGAAGTATCTCTCTCTCTTGCCCTTTTTAACTCCCAGTGGAGCACATCTTTCTGTTGCACCGGATTTTTCTGAAAGCTTACTCTCTGCCTTTTTCTCTGTCGGGGGAAGCACCCGTTGAATTTTTTGTCAACAGGAACGCGGAGCATTATTTTCTGAAATATTGATTCGAGATTTAGTAGTTGACTCGCCCCAAGTCATGTTGGGTGTTGGATCTTTGCCTGCATGTGCTGTTTTAACTTATAGTCGAAGTAGTAGCGATTTAGCATTCTGACTTGGAAAATACTAAAGATTGCTTTCGCTTTTGTTACCCCTCAGAATTCTCTGATGATAGCCTAACATTACTAATAACTGTTATAATTGCAACATACAAAATGATCAATATTATTCCTAATTCTGCTATTACTATCAAAACAAACTTCATCCGAGTTCTAGTTAGTCAAGCCCATCATCAAGACCCGTCAATGAAACTCTTTCAATCGTGCATTCCCATCACATAACATGACTTCAGCGTGTGAGTTCCACGTGTGTCATGGAGACTGTCCATTGACAGGGTCAACTTATGTTCATGCACACTGGTTGAGGCGTCTCTTGGGATTTACAGTGGTGGGGGAGACGTCTGTTAGATCTTTGACTAAGAGTGCTTGGTGTGATTCTTCAGGATTTCAAAAAATAATGATAACACACACACACACAGAGGATATATATATATGATATATATATATATATATATATATATATATATTATACATGCATGCATATATTTATGGCTACCCCTGGAAAATTTTAAAGTCAGCTTGGCAGTCACCCTGGTGATTTGTCGTTGATCCCTATTTTTTTCACCAGATCCCGATTTTTTTACCCTGAGATCCTGATTTTTAGATTTCATAGAATGGCATGTCTGACGCTGCGATTTGATTGAATGCTTGGTCTGTCCACTTGGGGAACAGGCGGGTTTCACTGGACACTTCTGTCGGGGTTATAGTAGTTAATCAAACACCAAACCCTTCAGTCAGGCTTGTGAACATTTAAGCGATTCTCTTAGGCATTAACTCCTGGAGGAGCGAGTAAAGGTCAGCAAAAATTGTGTTTTGTATGAATATGTAATATGCAAAACAAGAAAGGAGCTGGTAAAACATGCTGTGTAGTTCTGTGTCTTCAAACATTGCATGCAGCATTAGAACCAAATATTAGGATGCCTATGGGGGCTTGAGAAGTTGTTAATTAGGTTGTGAATGAAGTGCTCTACTATTTTAGGTTGAAATTTTTTCTACTGCAAAAATTGTTGTTGTTGTTCCCTCTTCCAATCTATTACCCATGCTGTGCAAAGACATATTTGTAGAGAGGCAGCAAACCCCAATATTCTTTGTTTATTTTAGGGGTTATCGACCCATGGACATTAAATCATTGGAGGTTCTGTCTCTTAAATATTGTTGATGGGGGCTTTAAACCCGGACACTCACACTTACAAACTATCATTCAAATCTTGTCTAACCAAAGGGTTTTTAGTTTTAATATTCCTGATGGGCTTGAGCTCAAGTAGATTTGAGAATTATTGTATGGAGTTTAGGTGGTCAGTTACTCCTCTCATTTTTAGGTGTTAATAACTTTTTATTGTAAACATTATTTTATAACAGGGGCAGCCATTCAACTTCCTGTGCTCCTTACAGTGCCCCAGTATTAAAATTCTTTTACACTTAAAGTCCCCCAGGAAGTAAAAATAAATTCTGAATGCTGACAACTTCTCTGACTCACTATCCTCTCAACAAATGAAAACAAGACTCTATAAGATAATATCAGTGGTCTATTTTTATTATAGCTAAGTTGACCATTGAGGAAGTACTCTGAAAAAAAGAAGGTGCATGCCTGACAAGTTTTGGGCAGCTTTTTCAAGATTTCATTTGTACAGCCATGCTGTGTGCCCATTGCTGCGCTATCGATGAGAATCTATACCAGTGAAATAAATGACTGTGTGCTTCTGTCCGCACCCTGTGTTAATAACATTTTAACAATGATTTGTCGCTTAGTCCCCTCCTGTTTAGCTGTTGCTCACAAGTGTGAATTGATTGTGATCCAAAAGAAAACAAACTAAAAATGTGATATTGGACAATCAGGTCAGATAGTACAAATAATATTTGAATAATTTGAGGAATTGGGGAAATGTCACTACTGTCAAATAGTAACTCTTTGGGTGCAATTCTGTTGCTAGTGCATAGCCATTGGTGGTGGGTTGTTTGTTGTATTAGTGTATGCTTGGGGGCGGAGAGGGGGGGGGGGAGTTAAAGCACATTGAACTGACTGAAGTGATATGGGCTAAAATGACAGCGTTGCTTACTTCCCTGGGTACTGAAGTAGTACCATGGGGTAAACTGAGCTGTGAATGGAGTTACTTCATTGGAACAAATGGATGACTTTGCAGTCTCTTTCCTCTCAGTTTGATGTATATTTGGAGCGGAGAGATATGCACCAAGATAAAATGAGAGTAGCAAGCTGCCTGTTGTCTCTGTCTTTTGTCTTCATCCTTTTTAGGTCTCTGGGTTACTCTTATTGTTGGACCAATTTCTATAGTTGAAGCGAATGAACAAAACTAACATTTGATTTTCATGAGTGTAAACTTTTAGCTGACTACGGGTAGTTGATGTGTGTTATCTGCTGCCCCTCACCCCCACCCCTGCCCCCATCTTCTCTTTTTTAGCACCATCTTTTTCTTTTTTTTTTTTTTTCTTTTTTTTTTTTGGTAAGTGTTTTGCGCCGCAACTTTGATTTGCTTCTTCTTTCCTATCAAACGTCTATCGTTTTTACTCCCCTCGTTCTTTTTGTGTTTGTTACTCTCTTGTAATACGTGTAATCTTCGGCACTTAAATGACCTTATTGTGTTGCAAGTGTCGTAAAACACTTACTAAAACAAAAAGCATAAGGTCATATGAGACCATGAGACACATCAAACATGGTTTGGTGGGAATCACTTTTTAATTTTGCCCTGGTGGCAGCCAAAGCCTACTCTTGTCGACTTTTGGACCAGCAAGGTATCTTGCGCAACTTGTACTCTGTACCTTCTAGATTTTTTCACCCTTATCCGAGAAGGCTGGGTGTTACATCTTACCTGCCACAAGATCCAGAGCTTGACTGAGAAGACAGCAGTAAGAAGGAGCCAAGGAATAGCAGTAGAAAGGCTGCAGAAAGAGTCAGGAGCCCGGAGGAGGGGGCAAAATAGGGTGGGGGTAAAAAGTGGAGACGAAAGCAGACAGAACATGGTTAGAGAACAGGAAAGGAGGTGAAAGGAGAACATTTTAGAGAAGAACATTTTCCGTCGTTGTCAGGTTTCGCGTTGTCAGGTTTCGAACCCGGAACGTATTGAATGAGAGGCGAACACCGTAACCTCTATACCACGAGAGCCTGTCTTTCTTCTTTGCTTTCCCCTGGTGCGTCTCAGGGGTTGTCGACTGCTGGTTCATGGTTCATTAACCTGCAGTGCAAATGGTTTTTACCCCTATGTGACCGTTTCTCCTACTTAATGAGGAGGGACCCTTACCTTCAGGCAGCCATATTCCAATTTCAAAGGTACTATATATGTTTTTATACTGACTAGATTGTTATCAGTTTTGGTAGGAATTAATTCTGAATATCGTCGTGGTGGTGGCTGAAACCTACTCTTAACGACTTTAGGACCACCAAAGGTTCTTTATCGTGCACAACTGCATATGGGACCTGCGAGATTTTTTTGCCCTTATCCGAGAAGGCAAAGCGTTCAGTCTTACCTACCCTAAGATCAGGAGTGTGGGTAGAAGACAGCAATAAGGAGTCAGTAGTGGCAGTATAAAGAGAAAGAAGTGAAAGAGAGAGATGCCCAGGGGTGGGAAGGGGGGTATGGTTGGGAGAAAACGGTGGAGATGAAAGCAGATGACGGAAGATGTCTTAGAGAACAGGAAATGAGATAAAAGGAGAATATTTTAGAGAAGAAAATTGTTTGTCATTGTCAGGTTTGAAACTTAAGACCTTTTGAATGAGAGGCGAACACTGTGCTTCTAGACCACGAGAGCCCCCTTTGTGGCACTCTTGTATCTATTTGAAATTGCCATCATTGCAACAACTTGCCACCACTTACAATGTAACCCTTTTTTCATTTGGCAGGGTTTGATATTTCAGTTTTACACCCCTTTAATCAACATAAGATCACGAATCTCTGATTTTATCGTAGATGTCTGATAGAACCAAGCAAAGCTTCCAGCTCTCTGTCTTGCTAATATTTTTGGTACAAAAGTAGGTTCAGCTCACCCACTGATAATATGTGTAGCATTATGGTTAGATCAGGCGCTCGTCAAAACAATGAGATGAACGAAACTGGCATGTTTTTGTCTACTGGGAAATATTATTCGATTTTTCTTTTCTTTTCTATTTTTGGCTCTACACCTTTTATGTCCATTAAAAATATTAGTTAATTTTATTGGAAAACATACAGAAATGTAAATTTACAGTTCCACATACTCTTAAGCTTTGGAAATCACCAATTTTGTCTTTACTTCTATTCAAGGTGGATGGGTAATTTTTCTATTAAAAGCAAGACAAATGAACAAGTTTTAAGGTGATATCAATAACTCTGTGTGCCCAAAAATTGAGGAGCGCCTGATTCCACCACATTGTGATACATACATGGTCCTATCTGCAAAGAGTTTAGGGATTTTAAAATATTTTTTTCAAAATATGATGCGTGGGATTTACTGCCTTTGTCTTTAGTGAAGGCCATTGTTACTTTTTTTTCATTGCATTTTTTTCTTTTCAGATGAGTGTCGTTCACAATGGGAGATAGTGGCAAGCCAGGGAACAGGTGTGTGTTCCTGTTTAAGAGCCCAAAAGAGAATGAAACAGACAAGTATTCAGAGGTATATCAATTTTCTTTTACTTTATTACCTTGTTATTATCTGGTGCCTTTTTTTTTGTAGCTTACTGATCCTGCTACGTTTTATTTTTGTCACTCATTCAAATTGTTGAGAGGTAGTTTTTTCCCCCTTCAAGGAGAACCTTGATTTATTAAATTAAAACATGTATTCTCTGAATCTGAAAAATGAGAACTGAACAATGATGAGTTTTCTTTCTTCACTCATACTCCGAGTCTTTATTTGTGTGAAACACAGCAGTACAACACAAAAATCAATGTAATGAAATACGTGAAAGCTAATCAATTTAGTTTTACAGTAAGAGTGAATATTCAGCACAGATCAATGTTATTTATTGTGTGCACATTTAAGTCTCCAATGAATATAGAAAGAGAAAATTGGGGAAGTTTTTTTGTCCCCCCCCCCCCCCCGGGCGGAGCCACTGACTGAAATGTCTTTAGGCCATTCCCAAAGCGGGAACGTTTCTTGTTCTTATGCACAGCAGAATTGTAAATGGGCTGATTCAACAATGTCACGCTCATCACTGTGCCTGAACTACAACAGGGAACTGCTTCTTTTTCTTTCCTAGTCCTTACTATCGTCATTTTCCTTTACTTCTTTTATATGTTTGTCACACTCTTGTGACCCACTATTTCCAGGGTGCCTTGAAAGTCGAAGCAGACTTTGTGCTGTTGAAGCTAGAGAGGTGAGCAGAGTAAGTCTGTTTCCCTGTGAAGACTTCTCTGTTGACATCCACCCTTTTGCGCTCATATGACCTCATGCAGTTGCGAGCGCCGTAATACGTCTACTATATATATATATATATAATATATATATGTATATATATAAAGATATATATATATATAAATGATATTATCTATCAGCCTCTTCTTGGTGATCCTGTGTCGTTATTTCATTTATCAAAGAATTGTTAAATATGTTTGAATTGTTGCATTTTAAACAACTCATCAGTTGAGTTGATGCACAATTTCATAATTACAATGTACTTTTTAAATCTGCAAATCATTATTGTGTTGAAGCCTGGGTCTATTCAAACCGTCTCTGATGTGTTCATTGGTCTGTACAGTGGGGGGGGGGGGGGGTTTCTCCAACTAGAGATTTTTGTGCCTGAATAAAGTGTGCCCTTACAGCAGATATATGTACGCGAAATAAGTGTGTATTAAGAACATGTCGTAGCTACGAGAGCCTGTCCTGACCGTACGTGTATTACGTCTTGAGATACTTTACTATGATGTGATGACCAGAGCTACATTTCATACATGAGATATACAGGAGTTTTACTGAGACTGACAACGAATATATTACAGACGTGGTTTTGTTGTGTTCTGATCAGGGACACCAGATGCGTGCGTGAGTGACGTTAGCTTGTACTGAGCGGAGAGGAAGAGCTTAGATAAGTAAAAGAATTCACTCCTCATCAGCGCCATCCCTGGTCCCTGCCGCCTCAGTCTAAATCGGCATCACTTCTTTGGCTCATTCTCTTTGAGCTGTTGAAAGCTTTTGTTCCCGTGGTTTGACGTCCCTGCATGATCAGCATCGCGAAAGTTTTCCTGAACTCAAAAGAAAGAGTGAAATAAATCACTAAGTTTGTGATCGGTGTCATGCTGTCCAAAAACAGGAAAGTTTCGTCAGTGAGCAGATACATGTTTGTTTCTTTTTTTCCTTGGCCAAAATCTGGTAGGAAGGTGCTTATAATGCGAACCATAGGCTTCAGGGACACGAGGATTGTGTAGAGAGTTGAGGAGGTGACGATCATAATGTTCGTTTGCCGCCTTCTCTGGGACTGTGGTTGGCTCTGCTCGGCGTCGATCTTCCCGGCCAGCTGTTTGTTATGCCTGCGCTGATGCAGCACGAGTGAGATGATTGTGAGGATGTTGAGGATCAGGGCCACGCACATGGGTATGTAGCGGAACAGCACGGCAGCCACCGTCTGGCACACTTGGTATGTGTAGAAGGCCTGAGGAGCGGACACGGCAATGACTTTCACTATGTTTGTCGACTGGAAAGTCTGGTTCCAGTTCAATTTTGGCGCGGCATCAACATAAAACAGTACCACTGTGGAAGTCTGGAATAAACACATACTGACCACTACAACAGATACCAGTATTTTGGGGAATTTGTAACAAAGGAATTTTGTTGTCTTGTGGGCAAACGGAAAGGCAATGGAGTAAAACCTCTCTGCCACAAGGAAACTGTTTATGAGAAGGCTGATGCGTCCGAGACTGTCAGGTAGCCAAAGGACCACAGTTGTGAAGTATGTCGAGTACGCGGACTGCCATGTCAAGGGCGTATCGTGCACGATTACTCTGAACACTCTGTTGGTGAGGTAAGACAAGCTCTTGCAACCGTCTGAGAATATAAAGGCGATGAGCATCACTTTTGCTTGATGGGCTATCTTTTGGTGGTACAGGACCAGCACTGATATCACGGTACTCACCAGAGCCATGGACAGAGGGATTATTGTGATCGTCCGGAAAATCTTGAAATAAGCGATTATTTCTGCGAAAGAGATCGTTCCTTTTGCAGCTTTCTTGGGGTTAGCTGGTTTATTTGAGACGGAAGTTTGATTTTTTAACTGTGCCCGTGTTTCATGTGTCTCACATGCACCCTCCTTGTCGGTTTCCAAGTGAGTGCCGTTTTCTGAGGACGTTTTGTTCTCTGTGCCATTGGTCGATGACTGACAGAAACGTTTAAAGTTTATCGTGTGCAAATATTCATGACTTCGGTTTGAAGTAGTTGTTAGACTTGTCAAATTCATTGTCATTTCAGAACTGTTGGTCATGACTTGAGAATCGAGTAGTGCGACAGTGCTGGTTCCTAGTAGGTCAGCAGTCGGTGTCACTGTGTCGGCCAGGGCCGTTATATTGATTATTTCTGAATTATTGTTCCAAACGGCCGAATCAAATAGGACTGTGCTGTTTTCTAGCGGGTTACTGCCAAGTGCTACTCTTCTGACACGTGCTATTCTCTTCTTAGCCCTGCGTGTATATTTAGGTGTTTCCTTCATTCTATAAGCCTTGCGTGCATATGTAGGTCTTTTATCCATTCTGTAAGCCGTTATTCTTCTCCCACTGCCTTGTGACTGAGCCCCCCGAAAGTCGTATGGTGGTGTTGGTTGGAGGCTTGAGGATTCAGTTGCGCCGTCTTTGTTCTGTTCTCTCTGCACATACACGTTTTCAGGAGCTGTGGGAAAATGCACAGAACAAGGCATGTTTTCATATGTCATGAGTGCATTGCCTGTCTGGACACGGAATGTGTTGTTTCGTGTGGGTGGTTATTGTGGCCTTCTTTTGGTTCTCTTACTGGCAGTTATCTTAACCTGTTTTTTCCTAAGGCGTTTGTTATTGGGCTGGCTCGCTGTCATGTTATTTCAAACTCAGATAGCTCTTGGTGCCATGAAGATAGATAGATAGATAGATAGCGTAGTGCATATGTAAGAGATGCAACCTCCTTGGTTATTGAAGAAAGCGCACGAATGTCTATATTCAGATGGATAAGTTTCTTGCGTCACATTGTCTCTGATGCGCCTTTTCTTTGGATGTGTCTTTCTTCCTCTATTTTTCCTCTTACCGTCTGGCATATCGCCACAATTTCGGAACCACCTGCCAGTATGTTTCTAGAAGACCATTAAAGTGAGACAACAGCAATTCAAGACTCAGCTGATCGTATAAGTGTCTTTACTGGTTTGGACTCGTTATCTGCCCCGTGTTCTGCACTGGGGGCGTATTGATAATGAGTGAGCTGACTATTTCATTTTAGTCATATGGTTTTACTGCTCTTGCAACACGATTAGGTAATAAAAAAGGACGAAGATTAGAGGTGTTACAAGAGAGCAACAAACACAGTAAAGGAGGAGGAGACATTAGGACAATATAGATGTTTGATAGGAAAGAAGGAGCTACCCACACAAAACTGCCGCTACTCTCTCTTACGAGCTGACTATGACTGAGAACCAGGGAACACATTATGCATGTCAGGGTTTGGGTTATTTTTGGTTAATATCGAGAAGCACTGTTTCCCCCTTTTTTACGCAAAGCATTCCCTGAATACTCGGCCTTACACTCTACAAAAGATAATACTTGGATGAGTAGAGAAGTTGTGCGAAAGAAAGTTGGCGTGGAGCGAAAGGTAATCTCACTCTTCATTGGACGGGCCCTGTTGCCTGCCGTTGCTGTACCGTCCTTGTCTGTGGGTTGGCTGTTCTGCTGTGAGGCGGCGGCAATCGCAACGACGAGCACAAACGTGAGTCGAATCTCTCTCTGTACCCTCCACCGCTGCCTAGCGGGGGAGACTCTTGCTCTGCTACAAACCATCTCGTCACGTCAGACTTGGGTAGAATGTTGGGCTTGTTTAGGTTACTGCTGCTTATAAACCATCCAATGTTTCACCTTCAATGGTGATTTTTACTTGATTACTTGACAGCTGAGTCTTCAACTTTATGTCTAAATGGTGAGGATTAGTTAAGGGGATAATGTGACCTGTTTGTGTTGAAAGGGCCGTAAAACTCTTACTAAACTAAAAGTTAGAGGGATTTCCAGAAAATCTTGGACACGAGAGGCACTAATCCCCTCAAGTCATTGTTGGTTTCGATCAACCGTCTACTTCATATACCGCGTTTTGAAAGGGCGAGCTATAAAGCACCACTTTGGATTATCTTCATCGAGAGCGACAGATGATGCGAAGTTCACTCTCAGATGATGGCTCAGTTTGTGTTCTGTGAGTGCCCATTAGTTTCAGGCGGATTCTTTTGCGTCTCCGACTGTATCTCGAGTAGGCCTACTATAGTACTAAAAGTGTAAGTGGGCACTGATCGATTTTGTTGATCCTATGAGACTAGCAGGGTTTGTTTTGTTTTTATTTAAGCGTATATGTTAGTTTGACGCATGTAGCGTTTTGTGGAATGGCTGTTCAAGAATACCCGAGAGCTGACAGACGAATGGTGGGCACGCCGTTTGTTGTTCGGTTTCTCACCCGGGTCTTTTCTGGCGAGTTCCTTGCGATCTCATGTTTACCTCAGTCCTATTCCAGAATTATGTTGAAGTTCGATGTCCAGTCTCTTAGTAAATTACCGCATTGCCGGGAAAGAGGTCAACAGTGTGTGTGCATATGTGTGTGTGCGCGCGCGGGCGTGTGTGTGTGTGTGTGCGCGCGCGGGCAGGTGTGTGTGTGTGCGCGCGCGCGCAGGTGTGTGTGTGTGATGGTTGGGGGGGGGGGGATAAACACTTGCTCACCAGTTGGAGTTGCAGCCCCTTCTGATGGTTGAATATCTCACATGATAAAAATGGTCTCTTCTCAGGGTACTTATTTACTATATTATTATAGTCTCTGCTTTCTTTCCGCCATTTCTCCTTCAGTGTTTCCGAACATCCAAGTGTTCCTTTTCTCAACAGTTCATGTACTTGTCTCGAGTTGGGCTTAAAGCTCAAAAAAAAAAAAAAACAAGCAATAAAAAGGCATTGTGAAAAACTGGAAGAAAATGAAGACATCTCCGACGATAATGTTTGGTGGGCGTGGTTGAAGGTTTGTGTGTGTGTGTGTGTGTGTGTGTGTGTGTG
>NW_004797441.1:543418-582685 GCF_000002075.1 Aplysia californica
CTCTCTCTCTCTCTGACAATTAAGAAGAAAAGTGTGTGTGTGTGTGTGTGTGTGCCCTGCGTGCTCTCTTGTAAATGAACGTCAGTTTGGACTGTTCCCATCTCTTGTACATTTATTAGTCTGCTATCCAGCCGGGGGGGAGGGGGTGTTTGTTGTTGTTGTTTGTTTTTGTTGTGTGTGTGTGTTTCTGGTTGTTTGTTTGTTTTGTTTTGTTTGTTGTTGTTTTTTTTTGGGGGGTTGCCTTGCACTGTTTGTGTTTTGAGGGCATCTTTCAGATGTTTGGTGTTTTAAATGCTTATTTTGCTTACACTTTGAAAAATGGTCTTGAGGAAAAATGCATGATTCGAATGAGCTGCATCTCTTATACTACAATGTAGCTAGCTCTAATATCTTTGATTTTCTTTCGGCTTCCGTAATAATGCTCGATTATTCCTTACGCTTCTGAATGCGCACTTAGTTTACGTTCGAAATAAAGATGCTGTAAACTTTAACAATGCTGTATTCGTAAGAAAGGGGGTGACTAGATCTAGATATAATTTAGCAGGCGTTGTCTAGCCTCCGAGGAGCATTTTATTTTGGGCTTTGTGTTATTTTTGTTTTTGTTTTTTGTTGGGAGTATAATATATTCTGATAAGACTCGATACTTTACCTTTGTTTTGGTGAATGTTTTACGGCGCTCACAACTACATAAGGTCACATGGGCACGCGGAACACATTAATAAACATTTTCCGGTTTGGTAGGAATTTATTTTGAATTTTGCCCAAGTGGTGCCAAAACTTACTCGGGGCCACCAAGGGATCTCGTCATTGTAAGGTTTCGAACCCGGGGCCTATTGAATGAGAGGCGAACACGGTACCTCTTGACCACGAGGGCCCCCTTATTTACCTTGAGAACAAGGATGCTGAGAGCCTGAGAAAATAACCATAGTTGTCCTCCATCATGCCTGGTACGCGGTTTTTTTTTTCGACCAGGTGCTTTGTTGCGCGTCATTATTTGCGACTACCGGCGCCTGTGGTGTAGCGGTTTAGCGCTTCGCTTTCACATGCAAGAGACCAGAGTTCGATTTCTGGAATGGATTTGAAAAAAATATTGAGTATCTCGGTCTTTCTGCTAGGTTGTATCCCTCTCAGCCCAGTGTGGTCCTGACATGGACAGTTGGAAGCCCGCCTCCTTATTGACCTAAATTGTGTCGATGAGACACAAAAAACACTTACATTTAAACATTTTTTTAAAAGACGGATGCAACTAGCACGTTGCCATTGTCTTAATGTGCTTCAGAGTCTTGTGTATCAAGTCTTATATCACGTGTATCTGACCAGGTGCTGACGTCAGCAGGCTTCTCCCCGGTCGTAGTTCCCGTTCTGTCTTTCAAGTTCTGCAATGAGACTGCCCTGCAGACCCACGTAGCTGCTCTGCATCTCTTCTCCGCTGTCATTTTCACCAGCACCAGAGCTGTAGAAGCTGTCCTCAGTGTCTCGACAGGTAACAATACCTAAATACTTACTTTCTTTTTTATGTAGTTTTTTTTATGCCCACATCGACATAATTTAAATCATTTTGGAGGCGAGTTTTATCCCAGGCTGAGAGAAATATATCATACCAGAAGAAAGACAGATATTCGATAGAAATTCTCCCCACTCAGGAGTCGAACTAGATCTGCTTATGATGGCGAAGTGCCTAACTGCTACACCAAAGATCATTTAAAATACTTACTTATCGATGCTCATTCTAGGATAAGTCACTTTGAATGCGCAGTGCATGGTCTGGGGATTCAAGAAAAGAAGGAGTTCAGAAAGATAGAACAGATGTGTGTGGTGTGGTATATTTGTAACTTCCCTTCCAGAACGAGGGTACATTCATTTAAATCTCAGTCTGTAATAGGACTGGCAGATCTCAGAAGGTCTTAGAAGAAAAAAAAATATTCTAGGACTATGATTTGGGGGGGGGGGGGTTCAAAGGTTCAATGTATCAGGTGAGCTATTTGCTTGTGTTAGCTTCCATATCAATGGTGTGTGTGTGCAGACTGGCTTTGTCTAAGATTCTCACTATACTTTTGTGAAAAGTTATAAATTTTAAGTTGGTTTGACTATTTACAATCTTGGGCAGAAGGCTCTTTCACAGTGTCAATAATTCCCCTAGTTGGCCAGGTTATTGCTATTTAATTTTTTAGTCCCTTGGGGACATACATGGTCACAGCCTACTGGGCATGTGACACTATTTTAAATCAGCACATACTCTGTCACTACAGATTGCCAGGTATCCATTTTCATTTTGGCCTGCTACTCAGGGTGGAGAAACAGGACTTTCTAAAGGGCTCTTATAAACTGGGAAACAAAGTGAAATGTAAAGGGGCTTTTGCGATTAAATGAATTTATATTACTTTTAAAAAAAATTATTTTGGCACTTTCATTATCAGGTGAGCTTTCGAGGTTTGCGGACATCACCTGTTTTGTGGTTGGTCAGGCGACTGCATTGGCTGGTAAGTGCATTCAAGAGGTTCTCAGAGATTTGAAATGAAACTTTCAGATTTAATTTTAGAATAACCTTTTCAACCTGGTTTCAACTTTGTAATTTATATATGAGGAGGGTCATACATATTACAAAAAAGAGATAGTATGTGCACCCTAGCTGTCTCATGCAAGTAAAAGAAACATCTTTATATTCCAATGTCAGTTTGAGGGCCCAGGTGGTCCATGATGTGTGTATTAGTATGGTGTGTTTTGTCAATATGTACATGTAGACCATGATTTGTTTGATTTATATTCCGTCTTGTCTATCATTACCTGACGTATTTCAGGAAAGTACAAATATAGCATTTGGTTTTGGTTTTTTACATCATTGTTTATTTTCTTTACCAAGTGGAATTTTCACCAATAGCAGCAGTTTGTTGGTTCTTATAGGAAAGTTTTTTTGCTCAAATGTGATAAGTCTTGATGGTGTCCATGCAAATTTGCTCTACGCTTGAATTGTCATGTTCTCCCTTTTCTAATTCTACTGCATTTCATATTTCAGCCAAGAAAGCTGGCTTTGTTCCAACTGGAGAGGAGACAGGAAACGCAGAAGTGCTTTCACAACTGATCATAAAATGCAGTAAGTTACACACTAATTTCCAAACTTTTGCGAGTGCCTTTCTAATATATTTTAATGACCTGCCAGACACAAACATGTCATGTTTAAGGTGAAGGATTTGCCTCTGTAGTTAGAATTAAGAAGAAGGGACTAAAGATATTAGAGAGAAATTCACTAAAATATCACTACACTATCTTCTAAGCTTGTATGGTCAAGCATGTTATTCCACCTCTGGAGGGTGGATCTCTTTGTTATTCTCAACCCACCAAGGGATATAACACTTAATATGAAACTTAAAATACTTTGTTTATTATCTACAGTTGTGTCTGCCCTGCTAGAGAGTTGACCTCTTTCCTTATAACTGTTTCAAAGAATGGAACTTTTGAAAAATGGGTTGTATTCTAACTGCTACAAACTTGATCATTTTCAATTGTATTATAAAGATTTGGTGGAAGGAAAAATTATTTGTATGTGAGTTGTATTTTGTGAGTTTCCTTAAAGTCATGTTTTGTGTCAGTCTTCAATTACTTCAGTTCCATTAAAAATGTTTAAGCTGAGTTTCAGCTAGTGGAGTTCTCAGTTTATGCATTTGATGTCTTTGTTTTTCTTCTGATCTTCCCTGGACTGCTTGCTAATAAAATTTAATAAGGCACTTGATTTAGAGACAAAATATGGAAACCTGTTTTATATTTTCCTTACATTTTTATTATTATGTCTGTCACAGGAGATCCCCAAGACAAACGACCAATGTTGTTTCCTTGCTCCAGTTTGAGGAGAGATACACTTCCTGATTCCTTGTCAAAACACGGTGAGTTAATTTGTAGCATTGCTGTGCACCTTCTTCTGAGAATTAGGAACTACTCCCCAGAGGGGTGCTACTGACTGGAAGTGTCTTTAGGCCATTCCCAAAGGGAGGACATTAACTTGTTCTTATGCACAGCAGAATTGTAAATAGGCTGATTCATAGATGTCATGCTCATATCTGTACCTGAACTGCAACAAGGAACTGCTGCTTTTTCTTTCCTAATCCTTACTATCGTCATTTTTCCTCCACTTCTTTTGTATGTTTGTCACACTCTTGTGACCCTTATTTCTGGGATGCCTTGATAGTCGAAGCAGACTTTGTGCTGTTGAAGCTAGAGAGATGAGCAGAGTAAGTCTGATTCCCTGTGAGGACTTCTCTATTGACATCCACCCATTGGCGCTCATATGACCTTATGCAGTTGCAAGCGCAGTAAAACCTCTACTAAAACTAAAGCAGAACTAGGAACTTGTGTTTTCTTGTTAGACAACTCCTTTTTTGTCTTCACGTTTCTGAAAACTATTTATGTGTCTTCATGCATCAGATCGCAGGGTACTTTCAGCAAGATTTGGAGAAGGAACATATTGGTCTTTATGGGGGTGCTCCATTGACAAGGAAAATAGCAATAACAGACAGTATGAAAAAATCATAGGGTTCAATAGTCTTGGCCACATGAATTTGAATGTAGATATGTTAATAAAAGTGTGTGTCAAAGGAGTAATCGTCTTCCCATACAAGAAGTTTCACAAGCCGACATGCTGTATCCCTAAACCAACTTTTGACAAAATTTAAAAGTCTACCAAGTATATGAAGGCAAACAAAGCTACAGGAGCGAGATAGAATACCATTGACACTTTGGTTGTGATGAGCTGTAGACATTCAGATTGCTTTGTCTTGCATAGAAAATTTCTTTTTCTTTTTTAATGAGAATTGCTTCTGTCTATATCTATAAGTATAGGCATGAGATGGTTTTCATATTCATAATTTCAAGATATTTCCTCCTGTCATCATTCATTTTTGAGAGATTTAAATTTGTAATTTTTTGTTTGTGTTGTTCCATGCATAATATGAAGGTTTGTGTTTTTTACAGATATATCTCTGACAGAAGTGGTCGCCTATGAAACTTGTCCAAATGAGGAGCTACAAGATGTTCTACTCAAGAGCTTTGAAAACTATGTATGTTACCTTACTCAAGTGGGGTTTTTGAGGATGTGGTCTGACTGGTTGTTAATTAAGTTCATTCTCTTTATTCTTTTTAGTTTTAGTTTACAGCGCTCGCAACAGCCCATTTACAATTCTACTATGCGTAAGAACATGTTAACATCCCCCCTTTGGGAATGGCCTAAAGACAACTCCAGTCAGCAGCTCTGCCCTGATGGGGGATCTTTATTCTTAATATCAACTATTCTTTTTGGGGGACAAAATACACAAAATGTCTTGCAATACTCATAAATCATGTTCATGTCACTGTCTCTGGAGCTCATTTCATAAATTCAAATATAGCAAAGAGCATATATTTTGTGAATTGTACAAGGTTATTGCTGATAAAAGAAATAGTGTTGAGGAAATAGCGAAAAGCATCAAAAGCTGACTTACTTTGTAGGTTAAAAAGTAAATTTTTTTTTGGCGCTGCTCCTGCGGCGACAAGGTCGTGTTTACATCGGCTCTGCTTGTTTTGGAGCTCTTTTACTGTTTCTGTTTGGACTGTATGTCTGAAACTTTCCTTATTCCATTTCCAAAAAAGCAAGAACAGACAGATATAGAAATTCATTCGTACCAACTGCAGTGAGGTTACTGAACACACAGTGCTACAAATGAAACAGAGAGAGAGAGAATGAATGTTTTAAAGGAGCGGGTTGTCCCAGCCCGTGAGACATGTATTTACTTGGCCTAATGTCCTGTCTTGTTGTGCGTTTGCGTGAGTGCACCTTTAAGTCTAACTTTTGTAACGTCTACTGCCATTGTTAACGACCAAGACAAATTTCTCCCTGCGAGATGAATAAAGATTGTCATTGTCATTGTCATGATTCTCATATTACAACAGGAATACTCCTGTTTAGAGTAAGTATTTGTAGAATGGCATAAAATTATGGCAGAATTTGCTGTAAGGATAAAATGGAAAAATAAATTGTTTTTATCCAACTATCAGCCCACAAGACTTAGGTCTCCTTCTGAAATGTCTCAGGTTGTACACTCTTGAACTACCAAGTGTAAAGAAGTCTTTTTTATCTCTTACGTGTAATTTTTGTTTCTGAAAACAGCATTGTTGTCTGTGGTAAGAGGATAGGTTCTTCATCTTGCACCTAAAAGACACAAATTCAACCTTTTTGGGAAGAATATCAAATGTCTCTGTTCTTCTTCTGAAATGTGTCCCCCTCAACCATGGTTTGGCTTGATGGGTAGATTCAAAGAAGCCCACCTCCTATATGATCTTAACCATTAACACCTGTGGTCATAAAACTATGCCAACATTGATAACCCCGGCTGTTATTAAGAGTCACTGTGCGTATATTTATTGAAAATTAAACTTTTAATTAATTTTTTATAAAAATGAAGTATTAATTTTATGCTAATTTTACTAGGGATTAGTGTGCGCATTTTTGTGACAGAGCTCTTAGATTTTGGAGGCTAATCATGTGGATAGGATCGAAGAAAGTTTACAGCTTTGAGATAATGTCATTACTCAGAGCCTGTAAAAATTTTCAAATAGTGGATACACTGTTGCGCTTCTCACTTCTTTCTGCTGTTTATCATAATCACAAGAACTTTTATTTCTTTGAAGACAGTCTCTCTCCTATTCTATAATTTTATCATGCTAGCCACAACCCCCCTTCCTCTTTCTTAGTCTTCCAGCACTTTGTAAACAAATAGTCTGTTACAATCTGGGCAAAGTTTCAGTGTCACTTGATGTCTTGATCCCCAGGGTACTCCCGAGTATGCAGTTTTCTTCAGTCCCTCTTGCTTCCAGTTTGTCCATCAGCTTGTTACACCCGAGACACTGCCTTTAGATAAAGTCAAGGTGAGTATTGCACATCTCCCCCCCCCCAACCCCCCATACTAGTAGTCAGTTACCCATGGTTCTTGAACCCAAAAATTTATTTTCAGAGACAAATCACCAACAGGGTGAAAGGCACCTACCAGTTCATGAGTGTGATGATTTCAAATTATGGATTGCCAGACTAAACAAAAATGAAACTTTTTTATTCCTCGTCAACTCATTTGTATTTGGCAAGGAAAAGTCCGAACTTGTCAATGCTTTATAACCCTTTCGTTGCCAAGGGGCTTGCATTCCTATTGTCAGCTCTGATTTTCAGCTGAGGTTTCAAGCCTAGATAGCTGTCTTATGACTCAGTGTTAGTGGAATTATGGTCTAGATCTAGCCCTTTTATGGCCTATTTCGGACCCGGAGTCTTTGATCATATCACTTTCTTTACTTCACTCATAATCTCGAAAAGCTTGCAAACTTGTGTCAAAAAGATAATTTTTCTGCCTTGTTTTTAGTAACTTTGATGTTTATCCATTTACATTTTGTGAGAGCATGCAGTCATCAGCAAAAGTAGACCTGTTTTCATCGATCATTTGCAAGCGTAGCAATAAAGTAATACCAACAAATTTGGTACTTATATGCGAAATTTGTTATTCCTGATTCCGAATCCCCAAATGCTTATAGATAAGACTGCACAGAACAATTAAACAATTAGAGCCAGAAGCCAGGTGATTAGTGCGGATAAAGCTGAAAAGAGGGCATTTTCGTGATGCACCACTGAAGCCATAAGGCAACAAAGAGGTTAAACCAACTCTGAAAATCTTTTACTCATTAATTCACAAGACATATGATAACACGCTTGCTTATTGAAAATGTTGATAGCAATGTGAACATAAACCATGGGAGGTGCATAGTTCACTCACTTGATATCATACTGGAGAGTGATAGGGCTTGACCCACATTTGAACCCATAACTGGATGTCATGAAACTTGGTTGTTTAGAGAGTCCCCTCCATCTGATTGGTTGTTAGAGAGAGAAAACTAACTGATGCCCACTCTCTCCCTCGTCTCCTCCTCCCCCCCCCTCTCTCTCTCTCTCTCTCTCTTCCTCTCTCTCTCTCTCTGCTTCTCTCTCTCCCCCCCCCCCTCCCCAATCTCTTTTCCTCTTAGATAAATTTGTAAAGTTGAAAACGGTCTTGTACTTATACCACACTTTCTGAATGACAGTCGATAGAAGCAACACCCACTGAGTTATAAAATCTACCTCAGTTTATTGAATTTAATGTAGTTTCATTTTTCTTTTTCTCTTCTCTTTTCTGTCAGATTATTGCTCTGGGTCCCTCTGTAAACAAGGCAGTCAGAGAACATGGCTACGAGCCATATGCTGTTGCAGCAAAGCCAGAGCCACAAAGCCTGCTGCAAGTACTGTCGTGACCTTTGCAAGGAGCTAGTATGGAATGGTGTGCTCTAAGATTATCCTTACATTTGTGCCTTATACACTTATGGTAAATGCCATTCATTGTTTTGTGTGATGTCTCAAAACTGTGAACTGTGCTGTGCAAATTTTGTTGAGGTTTTCTTTTTGGTACTAAGTCATGCCCTAGGGTTTGACCCAATACTATAAAGTTTTACGAGTGGATGCAGGTTCTTACCAATTATTCTCCCCAATGTTTTTGATGCCTCTAAACTTTCATTTGCTTATTGGTCATCTCTTGTATTTCCAGCCATAGTTTGGATTGACAGTGAGAACAAAAATGTTATTTTGAAGACCAGTAATCAACAGTGCTATACCATGACCGTTTAAATGTTGCATGAACACAGCAGTTCATGCAAGGTTGAAAAATCAGATAACATTGTGAACTGTGAAAAGAGAATTATGACACGTTCTCAGCCTAAGATTGTGATGCTTGGAAATAAAGAAAAAGCAGGATATGAAGGAGATGGACTCTTTCCTCACTGTTTTTGAGAGAAAACTATATATTATCCACTTAAAACAGTCCCGCCTTATATTTGAAATCAACAGGTATGTCATTATTATGTTCTGATCCTACTGAGTGAAAAGTCGTATCTCAAATTGACCAATCAAATAGGTGTAAACATTTGTATTTCTCCAGACTTGGGTATTTAATTTAACATCTGAAATCTGCCCTCTTGATTTTCATACTCCCTGGAGATATTTGTTTTTCTTTTGGTTCTATCTCTGAGTGTTTGGTTTAAAAGAGATTTTCTGAGAGTACCATTGGTAGGTCCTCATTCTTTACCGCCCCCTCTCAGTCTTCCTTCTTTTAGCAGAAAATAACCACTATTGTCCCTTCTCTATACTCAACTAAACTCAATGTTGTTTGCAATTGTAGAGGCATAAGATTAACCTGTAAGCAGTGCGTAGTATCTGCACACACGTTTACTTCACAGTGAAGGGAGACCCAGTGATCTGCACACATGTTTACTTCACAGTGAAGGGAGACCCAGTGATTCACATCATTCTGAGAACTGCCCTCACCTGAGATGCATAATTTGTGAGGCAGCGTGGTGAAATCAGGCACTCGTCAAAATAGGCAAAGTGAAGAAACTAGCTTTTTCCGCAGGTTTGGGAATTTTTATAGATTTTTTTGTTTTTTGGCTGAACACCTTTCATGCCCTTTAAAGAACATATTTCTGTGTGGATTGTCCTGAAAACAGTTGATGTAAGGCATAAGAGATGTAAATTTTCAGTTTCCATGGGCTCTCAAGCTTAGGAAATAACTCAGCTTTGGCGGCCATATTCTCGCTAATTTTACCTCTGAAACAAGCCCACCCCTCCTCCTTCAATTACCAATATCTTGACTTGTATCCAAGATAAATAAATATTGTTTTCGTCCGAAGCAAGGCAAATGAACAAGCTTTAAGATGATACAAGTAACTCCATATGCCCTAAAATTGACGAGAGCTTGGTTTCACCACGCTGCCTCACATTTGTGTTTTGACACGGCATTACCCTTCATACTTCATGGCAGTCCTAAAATAAGTAAGAATATTGTGATTGTTTTTATATCTATAGTTGTTTTCTCATTTAGATCAAAAGTATTAGGGTTGGTGCGACTTTGTGTGCAATATTCTGCTTTTTGAGAAAATAATCTTGTAATTAGCTGACCTCAGCATTGATGTTTGTGACTTCTGATGGGTTCTCCTTTCCCCACCACACAGCTGTGCTATAAGCTATCAAAAGGGAGTTTGAAAGTAAGATAGACGTTTCTCTCTCACGTGTCCTATCTTCTGGTTTCAGCTTCTGTACCAAAGGTAGCCTTGACTTTTTTGTAAGGGTTCTCCTCTGAATGTCTTGTTTTTGGCACTTAAGTTTTAGTTCCGTATTATGATCGTAGTGTCTTGAGCTTTTGGACTTTTGTTATTTTAACATGGCCAGTTCAGTGTGTGTGTGTGTGTGTATTCATTGTATGATATAAGTTTTATTCTTCTTGGGTTTTTTTTTTTTTAATTTGGTCTCGTGTCAGTTTTTTTAAATGTACAAACCCTAGTTGGTTGATGTATAACTAATTTTATCCTGAGAGATGAACTAATATTTCATACCAGTTAGTATTTTGACTTACTCCAGTACTTTCAAATCTTGTTAGGTTTTATTGTATTGGTATTGCTGGTTAATATTGACAGTTACTTAGTAGGAGCTTATATTTTATCAATACTTTTGTTCACCTGTACAGTGTGTTAGTATATTAGCTTTCGAATCCAGCTGTATTTTGCGTAAAATGAATACTATCAGAATCGCGTGACCTGAATTTCTCATGTACAGAACATCAGATCTATTGTGTCATTCTCTTACATAGTAAAAGGAATTTGGGGAATTTTTTTTTATTAACAAAAGAAACTCTCTGATTTAAATTATAAAGTAGGCACAAAAGTTGGCCCACAGTACTTTCATGCTATAATTTATAGTGTATGCTTACCTGATTTTTATCGAGGACAGTTAGATTAACCTTGCTTTTCAGAGCAAAAAGGAAAGAGCTGATGTTCTTCTGCCTGTTACAAGTTTTGAGCATAACACCATGTATGCCTATTTCCTTTCAGCGACACCATCTGTGGTGTTTTCTCTATTCTGGAGGGGTCTTCTGGTATCATTTGTTCCTTTTTATTCTTTTCAGGGCTACTTTTGATATTATACTTTTCTGTTTCTGTCATAGTATGGATATTGCCATGCTTACATGCAGTACACTACCACTCAGTTTGAATTGTCTGTTTTGCTGCCAGGTGTGCTGGCTTGATGCGCCTTCTCCCTCCTGTGGTCACAGTTTCCTTTGCTATGAGCTTGTAGAGTTATCCATTTATCTTCTTACGCAGAATTATTGTCTAACAGAAGGCCTACTTGCTTTACTTTACAACCTGTGTACTATTTGTCATAATGTGTGTATAAACTGATCAGATCTAGATGGTTGTGATTGACTGTCATTCCCTTCGAAACTTGGCACACCGACCCATTTCTGTGATAACTTATTTCCACCAGTCCTTGAAGCACCAATAGAAGTTAACTGAAAGTTGCCTAAGTATTCGTCTTGCTTGTGAAGATAAACCCTCACAAATGGCTCTCAAGGTGTTATTTTGTTGTCACCTCTCAAAGCAAAATCACTGTAGCTGCCTGCTATATTATTTCTTCAGTGCCATGCCACTGATCTGTGTCTTGGGTCAATAATGGGCTCTGTTGGTATCGTACTGGACTATGTTATGAATGACCCAATTCAAATTCCCAACAGGGTATTTTTTAACTTGAGTTGTTTGGGGAGTTTTCATGGCTCTGCTCTCTCCACTTTTGACTATGTTCTACTGGAGATGAAGTGAAGTCCTACCTCTTAGATCACCCTATGGTAGTCGTATACCCATACTGTGCTCCAAGCTTACCACTCTGTCCTCTAGTTTGAATGATATTCTTCCGTTGCAGCAGTTTAAATGATGGAGAACATGACTACCATGTTTTGTTTCCTGCTATGATAGAGGGATTTAGATGTCATTTTTCTTTAATCATCACTTCACTCTGATAATAGTTCGTTTGTGTAGTCCCATCTGGTTACGGTTGTGATATGTAAACAGACCTGCCACTCATCCCGATTTAATCAGGATATCCCGATTTTTTGCCCCAAGTCTCAAGCATCCCGATTTTCCCGATTTTGGTCGCCGGTATCCGGATTTTTTGTCGTTGCATCTGTTGCGTCCCGATTCTTATAAACAAATATAAAAAGTTCTGCAATCTCTTTTGCTTGGAAGCACCGATTGGACTTTTTATGGGCAGGAACTTGGAACTTGTGGGAGGGGGGGGGGGGGGTATTTTTTTAACACTTGGGCTTAAAGTGCGTGCCTTGATACAGGTACTTATTGAGGGGAAAGGAATAAGAAAAAAAATAAATGAACAACCTTGGTGGGATCTTTTTTTCGGGGGGGGGGGGGGGGGGTTGCCTTGCGTGTATATGCGATGGAAGTCAAACGTATGAAAAACGCTGGCTTTTTGCAGCTATGCGTCGGTTATTTTCAAAACTACGAGTTTCAGCTTTATTGCAACCTGCGCTCCCCCAGTCACTCCGACTCGAGTTCATATATGCTGTCTTTCAGTTTTCCCACTGTTTAGAGGCCCAAATGTGAACTTATTCCTAAAAAGTTTTGTCTTGCATACTTGCCTCATAAAAGGGAACCAGGACCCCTCCCCCCAGTGCCCCTTATGACTGATTTGCTGTTGATCCCGATTTTTTTCACCAGATCCTGATTTTTTTACTCCAAAATCCTGATTTTTCGATTTCATAGAGTGGCAGGTCTGTGTAAACAGTCATTATTTTCAGGTTCTGACCCTCTAAATTCTAAGATGTCTACATTCGTTAAAATTAAGAGTCTCACATGAAAACTGCAAGCGATTTACTTTGATTTTGTTAGTTTTCTAGTGTCTACTACAACCTTCAATTATTCACATGATAGAGCTCATTATCTTTCCAGTTGCACAAACTTGGCCAGGGAAAAGGCCTTTCTTATCAAATTGACTAAAATTGAATCAAGCAGTTTCTGCCTTGGAAGAGGTGGTGCAGATTACCCGCAGCTGTAACGCAACTATTTATTTTTACTCACAGTTTCTTTTATCATGCATGTTGGTCTATGGCACTCGGCTTAGTTTTTACTAATCTTACCTAGAGAAATCTATCATGTGCTGCAAGTATGGCCTGAATCTCACAAACTGGAGGCTTTTTATCAAATCATGACCACCATAGTTTAGCGGCTTGGGTACCTCGAAAGAGGTAAGTGGCAAAATTGTTGCCAAATGTTAGTTGAACAATTTGCTTAAACTACCTGTCAGATTAAACCCGGTGAAATTACAAAAAGTTGAGGGGTGATGCATATATATATATATATATATATATTATATATATATATGCTCACCTCTCTAACTGAAATATTTACCCACAAAAAGGCCCAAAACAAGATTCCCTATAACTTGGTCTCCCATGTAGATCCATTAAAATTTATAGAATATTTTTCTAATTTAACTTTCTGTACCAGTGATATCCCTGCTTTCTTCTAGTTGTCTGTTTCCTTCATTGAACCATTCCTTTTACATGCTTTGTGTTAAAACTTATTATGTCTGAAAGTGCGTGCCCAATCAAAGCAGATTTACTCTCTTCCACTTGTCTACATTGCTCTTCTTTGGATTGGAATTTAGCTGTCTTGTGAAGACAGAGGAAACCTACTCTGCTAAAAAAAAAAAAAAAAAAGAACTTAGTCTTTGAGCTTGATATTACAATATTTCAAAAGTAAAACGGAATTTATGGAATATTCAAACATTTGAAACCTGTAATGCTGTGTGTATGATCTGTTTGTTTTCTGTTCTATCAATGTTTAAATCACATTTGCCTTACTGGATAAAAATACCCGTACATGTAATCCACTTTTGAAAATATGGGTTTCTACATTATGATATAACCCTATGGTGCTTCTCAAAGAGGTGAACTTTGATCTGTTGGGTTTCTTCATGACCAAGATTCTGTTGTTTATCTTTTGCTTTCTTTTAGTTCCTTCACTATGCAATGAATTCGTGGATGTGGCAATAGTTTTGTTGATGTCAATGTCATGCTGGACTCCAGTCTAGATGACCCTGGTTCAGATTCCCGATAAGGATTTGTTGAACAAGGGCTGTTTGTAGAATTTATACAGCTCTCCGACCCCTTGTTCCAGGCTTATCCGAGATGGATATTCGGTTTGGCGATCCTATCTCTTAACTCTATCTGTACGTCGTGTTTTACTATCGTATCCATACGGCATGGGGAACTCTGTGCCGCCACTTTCCAAAGATGAAATTTACTCTTTAATCCGATCCGTACGCTTTACATAGCAGTCTGTCAAAACGATTTTTTTTTAAATACTGAAAGTTTCAAAGAGATCTTCACGCTAGAAGTATTCTAAAATGTGAAGAATACAACCCCCGGGGTTAAATGACTTTACAGGGTTGAAAGGGATGAAGCTAATGCCATATCATACCATTCCATGCCATGCCATACTGTCTCAAATATCTGAGCTGTTTGATGATGTTTGAGACCAATTTAAACCTTGTCTGTGGGTGTGCTTACAGTATGAAATAAAAGCTCTATGATGTCCTTTTAGAATGTTCAATTACCCTTCAAAAGTTGTCATAACTTTTCATTTTGTTGATGCAGAAGTGTGGTGATTTGAAGATTCATAGCATTGGTTTGGGAGTGAAGGGTTTCCGATATATATCTTAAGTCAAGTTAATTTTCTTTTAAAGAAAGTAAATTCTGATTTCAAATTATCGTTGTTATCATCTGTGGTGCAATGGTTAGGCTCTTTACCCTGGATGTTAAAGATGTATTTTATCGAGTGTCTCCGTCTTTCTGCTGGGATGTCTCCTACACCGTCTGGGTAAGCCCTCACAGTCAGGGTCGAAGCAGTCCATTCCTGCATTGTGTAGTTGAAAGTGTAAAATATCCACAGCCTAGCAGATATATATAGACACAGGATTGCCCTTCTATCTTTCCTCATTATTTTTTCCTTTTTCTTTTCCAGTTCTATTTTGTTCCATTTCCAAATGAGGAATAGAAACCAGAGATATAAATGTAATGTGACTGTCTACTATTTTGACACTATTTGGAAGGCTAGGCATAGTTTTTTCAGTTTGAGTGTTGAACCAATCAGGTGAACATTTGTACGTGAGGAATCAACCTTGTGTCAGGATGGCAGGCATGAACTTGACTTTGAAGTCATGTTATATTACTCATTCGGAAATGGAATGAGGCAGGGTGAAAAAGTTAATATGCTTGTGTTTGAAATCAAATTATAATAAATGATAACTGCATTTAACTCAAGACAGATCTGTACTTGAAACAAAAACCCATGTTGCTGGTTTGGTTAGACCAAATACATGTTTGTTGTTCAACATACATGTAGATTTATTATCGCCCATTCCCACATTATCATTGTTGTGATGTTCATGGGATACTTTGATATCTTAATGCCTGGGTATAATCAATATTTTGATGGCATTTCTCGTTTGTACTTCTTCAGTTGGATCTGTTCCAATTAAACTTCATCAGTTTTCATTCAACTTTTCCCATTCTACCTTGTGCTCTTCCTTTCTTTCCGTTTTATGTTATGTCTCAGAATTTGTTTCTCATACTTTTTTTCTTCTTTATATTTTGTCATATGAATTTGTTTTGTTTTTCTATAGGTTTTTGCTTTTTTATGCATGCAAATTTGTAAGTACTTCTGCTAGCCGGACTGTGATCTAGTGTGTGGGTTGAGTTGAAGATTAAGTTAAAATAAACTAAATCTAATCCAAGAAAAGGGTTTATATTTTTCGCAATTCTTTAACTGTTTGGTTTGAGAGAGAGTGAATTGTCAGTTTCTGTTTTTGTGATGCGTTTTAGCATACTACTACTCACTACTACTACTTTAATTGGTGCTTCTATTGTAGGCCCTACCTATCTGCTTCCTGGCAAAATGTGGCTGATTCTCGACTAGTTCCCTGTGATTGTTGACTTGAAATTCAGTCTGGGAGCAAGGCAGATGGGAATATTCCTCTTGGTGCTCGAGGAGATGTTATAAAAGGTGGGGTTTTAAAAAGGTTTGGGGGCTGCAGATAGGAGGTCCCACAACCCGTCCATTTCATGGTTTCGCACAGATATTATGCGAAGCACGTACACGATCGCGATTACAGACTACCACGTTGTGTGTGAACAAAACGTTCAATCTCGGTACCGTCCCCGTGACAATAATAACTGTCTACAAAAACATATTCGTCTTTCGCCGTAGCTCTGGAACCAGATCAGAAACCAAAAACCCACTCTCCTTCGGTCCCATGTTTCTACCCGGCAATTCTGATGCTGAAACAATTTTTTTTCAAAACCTGTCGGGCGTGTATAGTTTAGGGAGCGACGAGGAGAGGGCTATATATAGGTTGCCATTAAAAGAGCATTTCCTCAGGCTCAAAGAGTCCGGTGCACAATCCATGCATTTCTCAGATATAAGTTGAGGATGCCTCTAAAACATCGAACAGAGCTCGTGAATCAGGTTTTGGGAACAGGTGGTGTGGTGGCCAGAGAGACAGATCCCTCCGTCTTGGCGGATGTCCTACAACAGCCCAGCAGTCAGCATGACAACGCTCAGGTTGGGAAGTATATATTATATTCAGTTCATATTCTCTCCCATAGCCGCTGCGGCTCCACTGTCTTTGGAGTAAAGAGTAGCCTTGTCTAACTAAACCACGGACACCAGACCCCCAAAAAACTTATAGCTGTCAAATACACTTCCAGCTGCCTTGAGACAAAAGGGTTGGGGGTGAGCAGTGTCATATATATGTAATGTGTGTATACGCTATAGGAAAAACTTTCCAATAGTGAAATACACCCACAAGGCTCAAAAGGGGGAAGGGGTGGAGTAGGTCCAGCTATTGCAAAAACTGTCTAATGTTGAAGAAAATCCTGACATCGAATTCGAATGAAGTAGACCTTGACACGTGGATAGACCAGTCTTTTTTTTTTTTTTTTTTTTTTTTTTTTGGGGGGGGGGGGGGGGGTGCTGTTTCTGGAGAGTTGTGGGTGTTTGCGAATAAATGTGCCTTATTATAGCCACCTGTAGTGTCGTCAGATAATTTCCAGTGGTGCTTCTTATTTTACACCATTTTCAACACTATAAGTTTAGCTTGATAAAGTTTAAGGTTTTCAAAGACTGGGTCTCTGATTTTTTCACACCCCTCCCCCCCCCCCCCCCCCCCCCCAATCTCTGATATGGCCGTTTACAAAGGATAGAGTCTTCAACTCAGTGAGGACGCGCATTCTTATCATTCAACGACGCTTGAAGACGCGTTGTGAACCAAAGAAACATAATTTCGTCATAGTCTATTTAAAACATACAAATCCGTGTATCTGATTTTTTGTATGATGGTTTGACGTGTGCCACAACATTGCCCTTGGTCTGCTGTTGATCGGACATGTGTGTCTACAACGTCATTAAGATTGAGCTTGGCACAATGAGGATTCGAACCAGGCCAATCTGCTTCGCGGTCCAGCATGATATTGATTGAGTTTATGACGCATGAGCAGCGACGCTACACCAGTACATGTACTATCGGGGGTGGACACTGTGGCACCAGCCTCTTCATACTTCAAAATCTTGTGTTTACTTTTATAGCCGGAGGTCGGGGAGTCATTGGGCATTTGGCTGAGGCTGAGGCTGAAAATCAAATCAGCAGAATAGTTCGATGCCCATTCTTTTTCTAGAGGCGCATCTTCGCAACAAAAAAAAAGAGTCCCTGATAAACGTTTTAATCATCTGCATGCCATAGATCTACTCTAAACATACGCTTCTCTACACATGGTCAATGGGTCACAGACTGATGCTCGTAAGGGAATTTGCATTTTTACCCATGCCTCAATTTTCCCATTTTTCAATTAGTTTCACAGTGGCGAGGCTGAAATGGTGTACTATACAATTGTTTGGTTTTAAACCAGTTTAGTACCGGTAGAGTTTTCGCAATCCCCTGAAAAAGACATGAGCTTGATTCTTTAGGAAAGATAGTTCATCAAAGACCCGTATCTCCATCTTTCCTCTGGGTGTACCGGTACCTTAAATTACTCAGGTAGTAGGCCCTGTAAGTAGAATCGAAGCAGCGGGCATACTAATGCTGAGGTATAAAACTCTGAACTTGTGCTTACCAATAATCTCATGTGTTGCAGATCAAGGATGTGGCATGTTTGATATAAAGACTGGACGGGTCACATTTTTACCAACTGACGAGTAGCCTAGTAATTATCGCTTCGTCTAGCAACAACTAACATACAAAGTTTGAAACCTCTACGGGTCAAAGGATTAACATGACAATTATGTTGTGCAAAACGATAGGCCATATCTGACGTCAAGATGAATTTGCGACAAAAGTAGGCTATATCTCTTTGGCTTAATGGTGGCGACTCATTTGTTTGTTTTACCATGGCACTTGATCTCTCTTTGTGTTTCCCTTCCACTGCAAGCAACACTGTCCTTGGATACTTTTGGTGGGAAAGAAAACCTCCCGATCCCCCCAACTTTAGAAGAAAACAACTACAAAAACCACATTTTATTAGCCTTACGTCAGTCTTCCGGCGACCACCTCCAGTTGGGACCTCAAAAGGATGGTTTGTGTTCTTCATTTTGATCAGCGCCGCCCTGCTTCAGACGGTGGCCGTCTTACAAAAACTAGACTAGTCTCTCTCTCTCTCTCTCTCTCTCTCTCTCTCTCTCTCTCTCTTTGTGTAGGTGTGTGTGTGTGTGTGTGTGCGGCGCGTCGCGCGTGTACGGGCGGGAAGGCGTGTATACATGTAGGCCTACCTATAGACCCTACTTGCATACATTTTATTAGTGAATAGACTGGACTAAGGGCCAAGGTCCACATACTCCGCTTTCGTACGCTTACGTACTCACAAAGTGCGTATGGGAGCGTTCAACCTTTTATTTCTATATTTCCTGGGCTCACTGCGGACGACACGCTTCCTCACGCTTACGTGAAAAACGTAAGACGTCTTGCATGTCAAACATTTTCCGTACGTACTGTACGTTTTGGTTACCTTTTAGAAGAAATTTGGTTATCTTTTGTTTGCTCACTTTTACCTTTAAAATTAAATTAATGCCACTTGACTTTGATCTCAGTCTCCAAACTGTGATTTTTAAATTTTTTTATTTTTTTTTTGGGGGGGGGGTTGTTTTTTCGTTTGACATGTTGATTTAAGGAATAGTCTATTAAGTTTACATCATTGTTAATTATTGAATTTGTTATTCTGAATTTCAATAGTCGTTTTGTTATTTGTTTATTTCTGCTCCCATTTTTCAAAGTAAACAAACGTGCCTGAAAAGAACACGCTCTTTTGGGAGGCTCAGAGTGGGCTTTTACTTAAATGACGGATATGGTTTAGACCATTTACTTAGGTCATACTACAATGACAACAGCGAAGAAGAAGAAGGAGAAGGAGAAAGAGAACAACAACCACAAATACAAATACAATAACAACAACAACAACAGAAGCAGCAACAGCAGCAGCAGCAACATCTTACATCAGTTGTCAGCCTTTCAGTTGGTGAAATGGTCTTCCTCCAGTTCGTATTCTGTTTTTAAATATGTAGTCCACATAATTCCAAAAGGCTTTGAAATCTTGCCTTCGGCATGGAAAATATGCAAAGCATGTTTCGTTATCATCAAGAATTTGACGCAACATTCTAAATTCTCCTGTTTTGCCTCGTTCTTTGAATATGGGATGTACCCAGAATCGGCGGTGACCTTGCATATACATATACCTCCTCTTCAACCACCATAAAAAAAATTCTTCTTCCTTGTTAACGCCATGTCTTTAGATCTAGGTATGATGCGCATAAAAAATTACCGTACGTGTGAGGACGCTGTGGACACGGGCTAGCCGCAACGTTAACGTACGTACTTTGTGATGAAGCGTGCTGAAGCGTGATGCGGACGCTGTGAACCCTTGCTCTAAGCAAGTCAATGCTCTAGGAATGGACGGCACCAGTCGCTCACCACAAGTTGGGGTATTTTTAGTTTATAGAAAGATTAAAATTTCATAATGATTGTGTCCTTGAAATAAATTCATATAGCCTACCGTTCCGAGTTCGGATCTCTGTTGTTGGGGACATTTATAAACGCTTTACATTGTCATAATTCTGTCGTATTAGAGAGTCATTTATAAACAACAGCCACTTTCCTAATAACGTTCTAACGTTCGTTGCGCTGAAAGGGCCGTAAAACCAATACCAGAAATCGTTATCAGTAGGCCCTATATACTGCTTATTAAGTGTTGCAGCCTGTTGTGTTGCATCCGTTTTTTATTGTGCCAATACGTGATTTTGTTAGTTTCGGCTTTTATCTGAAGACGGAGACGCGAAAAAAAAACCCCAAACCACAATAAACATTTATTAAATAAAATATTTCGCATTTTAAAGAACAAAAGTAAACAATGTATCCTCATGACAGGAGTTTCTCGTTTCTTCCCCAAATAAAGAGGACACAACTGCTTACTCGCCTCTTTATTATAATATCGAAGCTTTAAACCGATTGCCGCCCGTGTGAAGGTCGAGTGGCTTGCATTCATTAGCGGAGCCCGGCAGAGGAAGTAGGCCAAGCGTCGAGCGTCTCGGGGTTGATTCCACCTCGGCCGCCGCCCCGATAGGTGCCTTTGGATGGTGCTATTTGTCAACTGAAATGTATCCCCAGGAATAGATGATCGGTGGGAGTTTCTGGAACCAGTTTGCAGCAGGTAATGTTATGAATTCCCGTCAGTGGTGCAGAAAACGTAAAGACTGACCAAGATGGCGAGCTAGACGGGACAAAGCAGTAATGGCGGAGGCCCGGGGTTCGCATCCCATGTCTGCCGGTGTCCTAGTTTACTTAGCTTTCAAAGGGTTCGCAAGAGATCTGCCTTGATAAAAGAAAACCATTGAATTTATTATAGGTTCACATAAATACGACCATAATGACCATGGAATATGTGTTAAGGACTTTTATACGGGTAGGCCCTACGACTCTCTTGTCTTGTCACTTTCTTAGAATCTATTCTTAGACCGAGGCCTAGGATTTTAGGTCTCGGAGTCTCGGCCCAGAGCTGACCCTTGCATTGAAACCCGCAACAGCTGAGAAGACCCTGGAAGTGTGAAGAAGTTTGGGCCGGATAATAGACAAGCATACACTCTCTCTACTTATTGAAACACTTAATAAGTCTAGCTAGATAGGACATTATACACAGAGACTGCAGTAATTGACCTGACATGTTACTTTTATGAATGTCTAGCCAATCTCGTAAAATTTAGTGTGTACACAGCCTCTAGTGCCAAGCTTGTCATAACATACTCTGGGCCTACATTTCTGTTCTGCCCAACTCTAATCTGAGCTTGATGAATGGCTTTCAAATCTGAAATTAAGAAAAATCAGCTAGATTTGTAAATCCAGACCTAGATCTACTTCTGACTGGAGATTTTAGATTATATAAGACAGTTTTTTCCAGGCCTCATTTTTTTTCTTTTTTACACACGAAAGCTTCATCATCAATATTAGGGTTAGAGAGTTAATTATGGCCAGTGAGATTTTGGAGATCTGACCTCTACTCATGGTAGTAAAATAGTAGGTATAGAGTTTGTGTGTACAGATCCAGGTAATCTTACAGATTTGCCCACGTTATTCACATTTTTTGTTAGATTGGGCCAGTAAGGTAAGGGTTGGGGTATCTATATTTTTAATAAGATGCAATTGTTATTGTGAAGTGACTATTTGAACTATTTCTCCGAACGTTCGCGAAAATAAAGTGGAACTCTATTTCTCCGAACGGTTTCCGATTTCGAGATTTTTGGGGTCATTTGCCAGATTTAGGAGTCTTTTCATTTATGCCTTTCTGCAAGGACTGGGAAGAAGCATTTTTTTTCATCAAATTCAGTTTCTTGAGCTAGAGATTTTTAAATGTCTGAATATTCAGATACTTCTGTTGTTGTTTAGCCAACGTTCCCGGACTAGAATCTATACTTTATTTGAAAATACCTTCAAAAGGTACTGCAAGAAAACGAGACTGCTCGACCTTGGCAGTAACCTATTTTGCATAAAAAGTCACCCAGCATTTAAACTAAAATCCTTCATCTAAAAAAAAAAATCCGTCCACGCCCCCCACCCGTTCACACCTTACACACACACACACACACACAAACACACATCCCACATGCACACTCACACACACACACACACACACACACGGGCCACTCCTTATAATATTTTAATATCAACAAATCTCGGGAACCGAAACCGTTCTGAGAAATAGTTAAGTTTATTTTCCCAAACGTTCGGAGAAATAGAGCCGGCCTTATTATTGTTGAGGCTTTTAGAGGGTAAACCTTTTAACCCTGCCCCAACTGTAACCAGTACCTGTACCCCATCCCTTTCCATAGATACCGGAATCCAGGAAATCGTTTGGCAAATGTGAATAAAATGTGCAGATGTGGAAGATTACCCATTCGCATGATCTCATTCCATAGGTCCTGGGTTCAAAACTTGACAGCAAAAGAAAATTTTCTTCTCTAAAATGTTCTCCTTTCATCTCCTTTCCTGCTCTCTTTAACCATCCGTACGTCGTGTTTTTCCATTGTATCCATACTACGTGGGGAATTCTGCCACCACCTTCCAAAGAGTAAATTTACTCGTTAATCCGATCTGTGCGCTTCGCGTAGCAGTCTAATGATTTTTTTAGAAAAACTGAAAGTTTCAAAGAGATCTTTGGCACTAGAAGTATTCTAAAATGTGAAGAATACAACCCCAGGGGTCGGGATGACCCAAGGGCGTATGGATAGGGTTTATTCATGTTCATCTGCTTTCGTCTCCATTTTCTCTCCCCCCCCCCCCCTCCCCTTTGCCCCCCTACTCTGGGCTCCTGACTCTTTCTGCAGCTTTTCTACTGCGATGCCTTGGCTCCTCTGCTGTCTTCTAGTCACACCCCTGATCTTATGGTAGATATAAGATCAGATCACACACCTAGCCTTCTTGGATAGGGCGAAAAATATCAGAGATCCCACATGTTGCAATTTGCACACACGTTTAAGATCCCTTGGTGGTAAAATCGGTAAGAGTAGGCTTCAGCCGCCACCCAGGCAAAATTCAAAATTCCTACCAAAACTAAATATGTTTAAATGTGTCCAGTGCGCTCATATTACCTTTTGTGCAGGTGCAAGTGCCGTAAAACACACCAAAACAAATATATTATATGAAGGGACATTTTTCCTCACTCCACTTCCAAAATGAGTACTGTGTGGAATAGTAATATATATAGGGACTTCACAACTTTAATATGAACGAACAATTCATCTTTTTTTATCATAGATTATTGATTATAGTAAAAATGTGCAAGTGGGTTTAAGGTGGGCTTCTTCCTGTGAGGGTGTGCAGTCAAGGGGTTTTAATTACTTAATCTTTATTCTTTCTGTCAATCACTGTCAGAGAAGATGTGGGGATGCAAACGTGCTGCTGATTTATAAAAAGATGTTTTACGGATTTTTTTCCAGACTAAAGAAGTTGCTTCTTATTTTGCTTTCAGGTGTGCCTGGTTAATCGTGAAGAGGGGAAAAAATGTCTTCCGGTCGTGATGTTTCCTCTGATGACATTGATTCTATAGCCAACTTGCTGCGGACATTTCTACCTGACAATGAGAACCTACCAAAAACGGACAACACTTCTCAACTACTACATCATGTTGAAAGCACTATTGATTCAACCTCCTCAACTGCTGTCTTTCAAAATCAACATAATTTGCAAGTTTACTCTAATGAGCCTAACGCTTATGCTCATGCATATGCTACTCAGAAGAATGAACCTGAAGAGGCAAAGGTGGAAAAGTCTACAAAGTCTCCGAAGAAAGAACGACCTGAAACTCCAATGGAGGAAGGACCAAGAGAATCAGACCCTGAATGGGAACCAGACAAAGAGGAGGGGTCTGGGAACTCTGACAGTGACGCGACAATCGACATCCCTCTCAGTGAAATCACTGCCATGACGTCTTCAGCAAAGAAAAAGTCTGTCCCCGGTAGATCTAAAGAATCCTCGAAACCTCAGCCCACACCAGCAAATATACCTAGTAACTCTGTAAAACGCTATGTTTGTTTCATCTGTGATGCAAAATTTTCAGAACTGGAGCCTCACAATGAGCACATGAAGTCCCACTGTTTTGACCCAATAGACATGAAGTGCTTCGACTGTGGGGAGAGGTTCAACCGAAGGACTGCGTTCAACGTTCACCGCAGGCTTTCCACGTACGAGCTCTGGGTGGATAAAGACAAGAAACAGCAGTTTGAGTTGAACCATGGGAGTGAAGCAAGAGAAAATGGAGGTGACCATGGTGAGATAAGATTCTTTTTCTCTTGTATTGGTCATCTTTGATCTTAGATGTTTGTAAGTGATGTCAGTATGTTGTGAAGATGAGTAAATATATATATATATATATATATATATATATATATAGTATATAGATTGTTCAGAGTCTGTGAAGCATGGTGAATGGTCAGTGGCTCTGGTGTAATAATAATGTGTTGTCTAGTTCCTCTTCTCTGTTATCTGACTTTCTAACTCATTGTGAAACTACTAAAGTTATAATGCATTTATGCATAGATTCTCTTTATACGTGACACATAAAGTTTTAAAACCTCAGTGTTTTTTTCTAAAGGCATTTTAATCAAGATTTTAATAACATTAACACTATCTTCTTTTTCTATGTCAAATAGTTAATGTATAGTATGGGCTGTCCATGTATACAGAAGTCTGGGAATTGTTCAAGCCTTCACCTCCTGCTAAAATAATTTGTGTCACGACACGGTGGAATCAGGCGCTCATCAATTTTGGAACATTTAAAGTTATTGGTATCATCTTAAAGCCTGTCCATTTGCCTTGCTTTTGGTGAAAAAAATATCCATTTATGTTGGATACAAACAAGTCGAGATATTGGCAATTGAAGGAGGTGAGGATCTGTTAGTTTCAGATGTAAAATTAGCGAGAAAATGGCCGCCAAAGTTGAGTAATTTCCTTACTTTGAGAGTCCGTGGAAACTGAAAATTTATATCTTTTTTACCTTTAATCAATGTTTTTCAGTAAAATCCACACAGAAATGTGTTTTATAATGAGCCTGAACGATATTGAGCCAAAAACAAAAATTTGATAAAGATTCCCAAACATGCCAAAAAATGCCATTTCTTGACTTTCATTATTTTGACGAGCGCCTGATTTCACCTCGCTACCTCACTTTTTATAAAATATAAATCAGGGTGAATATTAATTCAGTACTTTGTATGTTCATCATTTTCGTGAATGCACCCCACTTTGTCTGGATTGACCTTGACAGACTCAGAATAGTGGATCTCCTTTACAAGATATAATCACAGACTATCTTCATAAATTTGTCAGTATTTGCCCACCTTTGACTTTGAAGTAGGGTGTATTGTTTGCGGGCAAGTGTAAAAGAGCCTTTAGGGAGCTTTTTTTTCCGTAAATTACTTCTTCCAAGATTTCATTTTTTTAAAACAACATCTGAGTGTTTCTCTCTTTAAAATGTATGATCCATACTGTTTTTCTGTATTTTTGTTTATATGTTCACACATTAAGAGAAACCCTGCTGAACAAGTATACTGTCTTATAATCCTCTTATAATGAAATACTCAACTTTGTGTAAAAGTAGTTGTTTTTTTTTGTTCATCTTGCAAATTTATGTGTTTATAAATATCCCTTTTAAGTCTCTTCTGTAACTATTGTTGTTAGGTCGGAATTTTCTTTATATAGAGGGATTTATCTGAGTTTTTAAAGATCATCCTGTTGCCTTTAAACATGTTTGTGATAGTGAACTAAAGAAAATTATGAGTAATTATTTTGTTCTTGATTATCTGATTGTAGAGCCTCTGATTGTTTTTACTTTCAGATTTCAACACTGAACATTACATCTGCAACGAGTGTGGCTGTCCGTCCTACCGTTTCAAAACGTTTCTGAAGCATGTTCGCTCGCATAAAATGGAAACCCCTTACGTCTTCAAGTGCTCAGCCTGTCCCGAGGGTTACCCTGCCCCGTGCCAACTACGACAGCACATTGATTCCCAACACTCCCTGCTCATGCCATTCCAGTGTGACAAATGCCTGCGGAGGTTTAAGCTCAAGTGTTCCTTGGTCACACACACTAAGTTCTGTGAAGTAAATCCTGAAAGTATTCCGTACGTGAAAGAGATGCAGTTCATTGACCAACTGAGCCAGCAGAGGTGAGTCTTTCTTCAGTCACACATTCCACTTCCAGACTTACATTGGGTTTTTTTTCTTCTTTTTTTTGGGGGGGGGGGTGGGGGGGGGTTCCTGTACGTGTATGTCAAATTTGTGGGTGATTGGTGTGTTCTCTGGTGCAGTTTGCTACCTCTTTCCTATCTAGCATCTATCGTCCTGATCTCTCCTCCTTTTTTGTTTGTTACTCTCTTGTAACACCTCTAATCTTCGGCACATATATGACCTCAAACCTTAAATTGTGTTGCAAGTGCGATAGAACTCTTACTAAAACTAAAACTAAACTAAATGTCAAGTTTGAGAATATAATTGTGCTGGAGGCTTTCTAATTCAGCCTTGAATGGCTCATGACACCTCACAACAGATTGGATTTTTTTCTTGTTAGAAGAATCACAGGTCTTTTTGTAAAGTAACTATCTTTAATTATTGGATTATGCTTTTACAAATACTTCTTCGTTCCTGTTTTACTTTATATATTATCTTACTATGTCCATGGGTCTACAGCCATGTCTGTGTCATTGGTCTTTTTATTTAGATTAATTACCAGTGTGTTATTGAAAGAATGTTGTCAGAGGATGAATAGGCTTCAACTTAAGATTGTTAGACTGGATAAAAAATTGTGTAAAATTTCTCTAGCTTGATTGTATTTGATATTTTTGTCTAAATCATTCAAAGAAAGTGTGAATGAGTCACAACATTGGAAGGATGAATTTATGTTTGAACTGAATTGATTGTAGCAATGCCTAATTCATACTGATAATTCAGAGGTTGCTTGAGTACAGGGTCCATTTGTGAAAAATGAAAAAAGAATAGTTGGTGAGAGTGAAGGAAAGGTGGACTCATTAGGTCTTTTGAAGGCTTGATTTTCATTATTAATAGGCGTGTGTGAAAATGACAGATTCTGTTTCTGGCATCTCAGAACTGGTTTTACTTTTGCATAATTTATAGATCTATATATGCTACTGAAATGAAAGGTCTAAAGTCTGTGTTGTGAGTGATCAAACTATGTGTCTGCTGTTGCATCCTAGGGAGAACCGTAGAATCTTGGGTAGTGCTGACCCCATTGGTTTGGGAATTCAGTGGAAAGATGAATATTTTCTTAGAAATTATTATCTGGCAACGGATGTTGGTTGATATGATATTTTTTAAAGATATGATGTTGGTGCAACTCTTTATACCATATATATATATCTTTTTTTTTTTACACGATACAATTATAATTTTACTTTTTTCAGAATCACATAAGCTTGGTCATAAAATCAGTTAAACTACTTCAGATACTTGACTGTAGAATGGATGGTTGAATTGGGTACCAGGAAGTTAAGGGAAAAAATCAGGAAATGTGTCAGTAGAAATCTTTTTTTAACTGATATGTTTATAATCCTCTGCAACTTATTTATTTTCCTTAAAGTTTATTTTTCTTTTACAATTTTTTTCTGATTGAATTTCAATGGACAGCAAAAATATAATTTCTCTTTTAGCCACATATCTTCAACGAAACAATACCAAACAATTATTAGTGTATTGTAATTCATCAATGTTTTTTGTCTCCATCCACAGAAAGTACCAAGGCACAGACGGAGAGGAGGATGGCATGTCTCAATTCTCCTGTCCAATTTGCACTGTGATGTTCGATTCACCTCAAGAATTGCAAACCCATCTTCACTATCATGATGAAACCAAGCCATACAAATGTGAGGAATGTGGCCGGGGCTTCAGCAACAAGCGGGCTCTGCAGAAACACGAATCTCTCCACCAGAGTCATGATGAGTGCTGGTGCAAGATCTGTGGTGTCCAGCTACTGACCAAGAGTGGCTACAACGCTCACCTGAGGGGCCACAGAAACCAAGAGATGCTGCAGGCGGAGGCAGCCAAGGTGAATGCTCCTTGCCCTATACAACCACCGCCCAGCTCCTCTTCTGAGTCTGCTGCAGAAATTTTAATGAAAATCAAAGTGAACAGTGAGTCTCGTGGTCGGAGAGGAGACAGTTCAGGCAAGCCTAAAACCAATCGTAAGGGCTCTTTTAAAAAGGCCAAGTCTTATGCCTGTCCGGTTTGTGGCATGCTGTTCCACAGCGGTGGGGAAAAGTTCCAGGCTCATGCTCGCCGGGAGCACAAGGACGCAGAGTTTGAAAAGTGCAAGTTGTGTTTCAAGTCATACTTAGGTAAGGAAAACTTGGCCAGACATCTGAGACTGCACCAGATGTACACCACCACCTTTACTTGTGATGACTGTGGCAAGGTGTTCAGGCGTAAGTACGCTCTGCAAGTTCATAAGAAGCTGCACACTTTCAAGAAATTTGTCAGTTGTGATATATGTGGGCAAGAGTTCCGTTTTGTCTCCGAGGTTGATAAGCACAAGCACACCAAGCATCGCTATGATCGGATGCTAAATATTTATAAGTGTAGCATTTGCGGGCAGCGCTTTCCAATGTTGAGTCACCTGAGTGTTCACTGTCACAGTCATAATATGCCTGATGCAAAACCGTTCGAGTGTGATTTGTGTAAAATTTCCTACAGCAACAGTACAGAACTGAAGCAACACATCTACCAAAAACACGACAAGCTCATGAACACACTGGGAGAGGCTGTGTACATTCCAAGCACGGGAAGCTTCATATCATTCCCCGGGGGCGACGCAGCTGATGGTGTGGTCGTTAAACCGGAAGATATCGGTGGAGAGGAACAAGGAGAGCATACCAACAAGACAGGGAACGCAAAAGCCGACGGTTCTGACGCTCCAATGGATTTGTCAGCCTCAGAGCAAAAGAACGGCACTGATGGTGTAGAAGTTAAAGAGGAGAAAGATGATAAGAGTCTGGCCCATACGTACGTGGATGCATACAACTGGGCTACAAGACAGAGTACAATACAGGCAAAGTACCTGAAGCGGTATGTCTGTGAGGTTTGTGATAAGGCGTTTTCTTCCAACTCTGACCTCAAAACCCATAGAAGGACCCACAGCGGAGAAACTCCTTTTAAGTGTGATTACTGTGAGAGAAGTTTTAAACAAAGGGGTCATAGAAAACTTCACATCCAGGTTGCTCACACGAAAGAAATGCCATATAAATGCCACTTGTGTGACTCTGCGTTCCCCACCCGCTATCGGTACCAAGTTCATGTAAAGCGTCACTCTGGGGTTAGAGAGTTCAAGTGTAACCATTGTGAGAAAGAGTATTACACTTTTGGAAAGCTGAATGAGCACAAAAAGAAGCGGCACCAAGCTGAGTGGCAGGAGGAGCAGGCACAGAAACTAGCTAAAGCTCAATAGACTTTCTTCTTCGTCTGTGGTAGTCTTCAGACTTGTCTTGAGATGTTTCTCTTGGATAATATAACCATAACTTTTTGAAAAAGTTTATGCGACATGTGAAGATAAATTTTGCAAATACATGCATAATTCTCCCAAGTTACCTCCCAGTGTAATGGAAATTGTGTAAGGCAAGCTTTAAAGATATTCTTGGACTGTTTTTTTTATATATATAAATATACTAAGCCAGTTCATCAGTTTATTGGGATGTTTTTCGTAGGCAGGCTTTACAAAGAATTCCTAGATACCTTGAAAGGTCAACTCCAAGACCCTTTTAAATGTCTTTTTCGGGCCTTTCCTAGACTTTGATGAATGTCTTATTTGGCACTATATGAAGTTTGTTTTAAATATAATAACAAGAGCCTTTGCATTTTTTAAAAAGAGAATGGAATCGGTATAACAACCGAAAATTTAGCTGATCCTGTTTGGGCTGGGGTTTATTTTTTTATTATTATTAATTTTTTTTTTTCCCCAGTTGAGTTGAAGAACTGTTTTGATAGATATTAGAAGGGAGTTGAATTTAGGTTTTTGACACCATCCTGTAAAGAAGTATACTGACATGATAAGTCAGAGTAGTAATAAAAATGGTATTTGTTGGGATGGGGGAGAGACAAAGTTTCTGCCTGAATACTTCTCACAATGACTTTCACCAAAAAGATACAGTATATCAGGGGCAAAAATGGAGGTGTGATATTGCATTTTTGTATTTTTATGTATATTATAACTGAATGTTTTTTAAGATACATCATGACTATTCAGAGTATAATATAATGTTTATGTGTTTGTTGTTGTGATTGTGTAGTTTTAGATCCTGCTGAAGTCTAAGTAAAAAGATATAATATTAGAATTACTCTCCTGAAAATTGGAATAGGTCTGCCATGCCACTTGTACCTTTGTAATAGACAACAAACAAGAGAGGGGTTATTAAACAGTTTAAACTGGGTCAAAGAAGAAGTTAAAAAAGCAACACCCATTCTGTTTGAATACTTAGTTGTTTTTTTTTTCTTTTGTACAAACTGTTTATTAGTGCACGCTTCTGTCTTATTTGCTCCTTTTATTTTTTTGGTAGCATTTGTATTTAAACCTCATCTGCTCTTAATAAAATGAGATAGAGCTAACTAGCCTTAAAACTGCAACTCACATCTTTTTTACATTCAAAAGAAAATTTTGGTGTACTCAATTCTGTTTTGTTCTAGAATTGTGTCAGCTTTTGTTCTTACAATAACAGCTCTTTTTTTTTTTTTGAAAGCCTTTATACAATGATATATATATATATGTGTGGAAGTAAATAAGGAGAAGGGCTTGGTAGAGCGTTTCATTTTTCCTTGTCAGTGTAATTTTAGTAGCTTTTGTTGTGTAACTTAGTGTAAACTGAAAGTCATTCTTTAAAATGAAGAGATTGGATTTATACTTTTCCTATTGTTTTTATCATAAGACAGCAAAAAATATTTTTGGAGTGCTTTCCTAAAAATGTCAGAATGATTTTTTTAGTTAAATTGCAATTCATTGGAAGCTGCAGGAGTGTGTATTTTCTCAGGATAATGTGTTCTTCTATATTTTGTACCAACACCTGTGGTATAATGAATTCAGGGTTATTCAACTCTACCTTGCCTGCAAAAGATCTGTTGGGGTACGGTATGGTATTCCCACATCCAGGGTTTGCCCTGGCTGGCAAGGTCAGACTGAGTCTCTGCAGCCTCCACCCTAAATGATCTAAATTATCATTAGCATATTTCATGTAAGGCCATTGTATTTCTCATTGAATAGTTGAGTGAGGATATGGAGGCCTTCAAAATTGTTGGATTTTTTACTGTGCCAGGAGAACGTCTCTTTTAACTTATTTCTGAATGGCGTATAACTTTTGAATGTAACATTTACTTTCATCTTTCTTTCAACTCTTTCTTATTCATGTTTGTAACACTGTAGTTGTTTTATTTCCCTATAATAAAATCGTGCCATGTATGTTGTGTTTGGTGGTTTCCACATCTATCAATTTCTTTCAACATAATTTATCTGATTTAACTGTTTTATTTTTTATTTTTTCAGAATATAGATCCACAAAGTGGGTCATTTGTTGGCTTGATCCCTTAGAAATCGTATGGGTGGTTGGCGGGCACTCTTTTGTGGTTTGCTTCTTCTTTTCTATCAAACATCTATCGTCTTTATCTCCCCTCCTTCTTTTTCGTGTTTGCTACTCTCTTGTAACACCTCTAATCTTCGGCACTTATATGACCTTATTGTGTTGCAAGTGCCATAAAACACTTACTAAAACTAAAACTAAATCGCAAACTGAAAGAGTTAAAAGTCAGGGATTGCTCTTTAGTGTCCCTTTGTGCTGTGAAAATAGATCTACATCAATTGCCAGCAGCTGTTGTATAAGTTGATGGAGAGAGAGAATTTAGGATGAGTAGACAGGGCAGTAGCTTAGAGTCTTCCACAAAGAGCACACAAAACAGGGACAAATGATAAGAGTTGTACAGCCTGTGTTGTGTTGGTGTTGTAAATGAGAACATTACTGCTCCTTGTTTGTTAATTTATTTATCTTTGTACATAAAAAGCAAAGAAAAATTTTTTTTTAAATTAAAAGATATGTTTGTCTGTTGTTACTGTTGTCTATTCATCGTAAATCTTTATATCAAATGGGTATTGTGTATGTGCTGTTGGAGTTTATGTTGTGTAATGGATTTGTTTATCCTTTTGTGTCCATCTGTGACCTGAGACTTGTTGAGAAGTTACTTGAACTTTAATTTGAAAGTTGTGGGGCATTGCTTGTATGGCAGTTTGTATCAGAAATGTTCACTTCAGTTGTAATATACTACCGGGGCGAATTTCTTGTCGTGAGATTGATGATTTTTCCCTATCATCATTGTCTAGTCATTGTTGTTAGAATGAATGTTGAAAATAATGTATGGAACTTTCGAAAACATCAAGATGTCTTGATGTGAGCCTAAGGTCTGAGAGCTGGCATATAATATATGTTTGTTTTTCTTTTTAGTCCTTACTCCTTTTTTTTCTCTCCCCCTCTTGGGTCCTCTAAGTTAGTCCTAAGTTCTAACCATCACTCTCCCACCCCTCCCCAGCACCCACACTTGTGTACTTTTTTTTTCACTTCAGCAGGAGTACACAACCCCCCCCCCCCCCCCCCCCCCCCCCGATTGAAATATTGAAATAAAACAACACACAAAGAGAACTAATGCTAACTGCGCATGTGTGATATGATATTTTGTGTGTTCTCTGTATTTTTTTTTTTTTTACTTAAGTCATTGGTCTGACTGGGAAAGTTTGATTTGAAATGCGAGTAACAGCTAATTCAATCAAGAAATTAAACAGCATTATGATTATGTTATAAAGTAGTCTGCCTATAGGGTAAGTATTTAGTTTGTAACATCTGCTCTGTTCTTTGTGGAATCAAAAATATTTTGATCGAACTAGAGCTGGAATGTTTATATATATATATCTTTATCAGAAATTGATTTTATATATATATCTCTTTATCAGAAATTGATTTTACCTTTCATATCAGTTATTGTCCCACTTCACAAGTAATATTCGAAGTTGGAGTGACTCCCTGATAAAATTAAGTCTCTCAATAGCACTTCAGCAGAGTGAGAGTTTTTCTCCGAAATTGTATGGGTGGATGAGAATTGTGAGGTGAGGTTGGACTTGCCTTGTAGAGTGATCCTAGGTTTGTTCTGTGGTCAATTTGATTGATGTTCACTGTCGTTAATAACTGTTGTTAAAATTTTCCCCTACTATATTTACAATTTGAGATTTGCTCACAAAAATGCAATTACTGAAAACCCATTTTTATGACAAGATATACAAATACAATGAAGAGTTAAAAGAAAATTTTCGATTTGGGAATTTCATTGTCTGTGACAAAAGCATGTTTTACAGCGATCTGACATGTGTAAATGATGAATTAGCCTTAGAATGTATCAAAAGCATGTCTTATAGATTCAGAATTATATAGACTTGAATAAAAGACAAGTGTATGTGATCAAATTTTAACATCATTGTCTGGAACAAAAATACATGTTTGTGAACATAGATTACATATTTGCAATTCAATTTTGACCTACCTAGTAAACATTTCTGTGTTGTGGTATATTATCGATGTCACTTTGTAAAGTAGGCCTAGTTAGTCAGTGATGATGATTTCTTACAAGGTATGTACATGTATATTTGTCAATATAATAATATAGAAAGTTTTATTTTTAAAAAAGAAACAAGAGCTGTTGTTATGGAGTGCATGTGCTTTGCTTTGGTGCACATGTTACATTACAAACTTTTAATGGCATTTTCTAAGTAAATATAGTGTATCTGTATTATAATATCAGAGGAAGCATTACATGTATCTTCTTGCAAGTTCAAGGTATTTGAAGTTTTAACTGTGGTAAATTGTCAGCCTGTCTGGATTTCAAGTTAATTTTGAAAGTTGTGAGTTGGTGTTTGAATCATGTGTGAAAAAGTCACTGTTTGAATGTATGAAAAAGTCTCTGTTTGAATATCTGAATTTGTAAGCTGTTTGATTTAGTTGGTCATTATTAATAAAGAGCGTCAATGTATTACAGGAATCTTTTTTCGGCTCTATTTTGTTGTATTTTATGTCATGCGTGCTGACTTCTGTAACACAGTTGGTTACAGATTTGATCAAGAAAGGGGTACTAAAGATAGGTCTTTGTTTTTGGGGGGGGTTTTCTTAGTATATTTATTATGCTAAATGTTTTATACCCCCTGACACAATTTAAATAGTTTTAATGATAGTGGTGTAGGTCTGTCGGGAATTACATTTAAACAACTGAAGGGAACAATTATCAGGTATATTCAGTGTCCCATCCTTCAGCATGATCATCAGTAGCGCATTTGTACATTTTTGCAACAAAAGGGTTGGAAATTATTTTTTATGTCGTCTTATCCCGTGGGCCAAGCGATGATTAATGTTTATTTGTTTTTGTTTCTCTGTTGTTGTTTTTTTGGTTGTTTTTTGTGTTGTTGTTGGGATTTTTTTTGGGGGGGGACGATGAAAAAGTCTTGAGTTTTTATCGGAAAGGAAAGAGGAAAAGACGTTTTTATTGTTCCATCTTGGGAACTATTGTTTCATGATGATAATGATAACATATTATGTAAATGTACGTGTTGCTACAAGCACAATACATGTCAAATACGCGTGCAGAACTTCAACATTGAACAGGAGTTAAATCTTTTGTTCTTCTTACTTCCATCTCGCAAGTCACAAGAGGGTGGGGGAAGGGAATGAGAGCCTGACACTGACACCGAATGTTTGCTCTTACAAAGAGCCTGTCTTCTGTAGAGATGTTTGCCTATTTTTTAATTTTTTGTTTAAAGTTTTAGTTGAAATCTCCCAACAAGACTCCCACTGAAAATATTTAAGGGCGGAATACTGGTCCTGCCGAGTAGGCCTACTGACTGAGAAAGTAATAAAGAAATGGAGAGATGGAAAGTCCAAATAAACTCTCACATGCTCACCTTGACATAGAGCAGACGTTGTGTGACATTTCGTCATGACAGTGGTCGTTCCTCTGCTTCTGTGCACTGCAGAATCCGAAGTAACGTCAGTAAGTTGTTACCGCCTGAAGCTCTGGTTGTGGTTGACCAAAAGGATCTCTCTCTCTCTCTCTTTCTCTCTCTCTCTCTCTCTCTCTCTCTCTCTCTCTCTCTCTCTCTCTCTCTCTCTCTCTCTTGCTCTCTCTCTCTCTCTCTCTGTCTCTCTTGCTCTCTCTGTCTGTATGTCTGTCTCTCTCTATACACACATACATGTGTATTAAATACAGGCCTCCTAAATACAGCTCAAAGAAAGAGAATGAGATGTCTCTGTCTCTCTTTGTCTCTCTCTCTGTCTCTCTCTCTGTCTCTCTCTCTCTCTCTCTCTCTCTCTCTCTCTCTCTCTCTCTCTCTCTCTCTCTCTCTTTCTCTCTCTCTCGTTATGTTATAGTCTGTGTGTATGTGTGTGTGTGTGTGTGTATCTTGGGAGTAGTCTAGTGAAATTATTTCGAATGCAACTGAAGCTGGCAACAGGACTTTATTTTTGGGTCTTTTTTTTTTTTTAATGAGCGTTCTCAGTTATTTTTTCCATCGAGCGTTATAACAAATTTGACTATAAGAAAGGTCAGCATTTTTCGCCCTGCCTAGACTATTGATTTCTGGCAAAAGGAAATGTGGCCATCATCCTCATCATGATGATCATCATCATCATCATCATCTTCTTCTTCTTCTTCTTCTTCTTCTTCTTCTTCTTCTTCTTCTTCTTCTTCTTCTTCTTCTTCTTCTTCTTCTTCTTCTTCATCTCCTAATTATTTTAATTCATTCAGACACTCCAAGTCCAATGTAAGGTGACGAAACAAGCAAATAACATCAGCGAGAACAAATCTTGCTCATAATTGTCTACTATTTTAATTATAGTCATGTCATCTCCGTTATATCACAGAATATCAACGAAAGGGAAGACGCGGGAGTTACAGTTCTCATGAGGTCAAAGGTCATAGTCATATATGTCTGTCTGACAAGAAACATCTTTTCTATGTAAACATACAACAGGGATAAAACATACACCTACATGTCAAATTCAAGCACATGGGCCTATTAGTATTATTTAGGCCTACTGTCACTGCTTCTTGAATTGCTGCTACTTCACAGTTCATGGTCATACTGACGAGGTGATGATGCTATTTTTAATTTTTTTTTTTTTACCCTGCCCATTTCTATCAACAAATGCTTTTGTGTTTAGAAGTTCCGACATTAAGATGTAATGCCTTTTAGATTTTTAAAGTTCGTTGTTAGTGTTGGTGAGAACAAAATGGAGAAATGCTGTGTACCTTGGAAGTCCTTTCTTGTTTATCGTTTCCTCCACTGAAGTGTCACTTCATTTTTATAAACGCTTTCACACTCCAATCAACACCATTTAAGGGACTGGCTGCTTCGATCCCGCATTAGGTTCAGTTCCCAATCGGCCCCTGTGGGTGGTTGGCGGGTGCTCTGGTGTGGTTTGCTCCTTCCTTCCTATCAAACATCTATTATCTTTATCTCCCTCCCTTTTTTGTGTGTGTTTTTTACTCTCTTGTAACGCTTCTAATATCCGGCACTTAAATGACTTTATTGTGTTGCAAGTACCGTAAATCTCTTACTAAAACGTTTTTTAACCCCGACCTTAAGTAAGAACTATTGCAAAACTGACACCGGAGCACTTGAGAAATAAGTAACCGTCCTTGCATCATGAGGTTATGAAGTGTATTGACTGAACTTGAAATACTTTTATAGATAACACTTACAATATACTATGCCCATATCCCAGATAAACACACTGACTAATACATGTTGGGAAACCCACTATATAACATCTCCATTGTCTCAAAATAAAATAAAACAGCTTTGAGTAAAATTTTAAAAAGCCAGTGCCTACGTCCCTATCAGCACCTTCAACCTGAGTCATCGTAAAAATAATAAGTAGGCCTATTAATCTAATCGTGCCACAAAAATATGCCCTAGGCGAAATCTTTACACAAAAATGACACATGAATTACTCTCATAAGGCTCAATTCAAACGTCTAATATAATGTACACATAATAATAATCATCATTATGTTATTTATTATTACCATGGCGCATTCACTGACACGAAAGGAGTCTATGCGTCTGAATAGTTCCTAAGAGTCTGGAGGCTAAAACTGGTCATCTGAAACCCCACACAACGCGTGAGAGAGAGAGAGGGGGGGGGGGGGGGGCTGCGCGACCTCGAAATAAATGCAATGGCCTCTAGTAGGACGTCAGAGTCAGGCTTATTGATCAAAACTTACATTTTAATTTTAACTATTAAATATATACATGTCATATTTGTAATCACATGCACGTGTAATGTGCATCCCACCATCTCCTTTTTATTCCCTTCTTGTGTGCCAAATCTGGACCCGTTGACCTGGTCCGACAGTTTGCAAACCCAGGCTCAATGTAGTCATTGTACCCCCTTCATTTCATCCACCTCGCACAACTCATCATAGGGTCCGTGTTTAAGCACCATACCTCGGCCTTCTTTTTTTATGTTTTACTTCCTAGTTTGGCCATTTCAGAGACGGCCCCCCTCAACTTTGCCCACTGGTGCTAATCCTGGTTGCATGGGAATTGGCTACAATAATAATATTTTCCAAAAGACGACGAAGGCAGCCGATAGGTTATTTTCCCCATCTGGAAATTGACCCATGCTTTTTGCTAAAACAGAGTACTTAACAACTATTCCATAGCTGCTAGACTAAAGGCACCGAAAAAAATAATGATAATTGAAAGAGGCACTTCAAAAAGTGTAAAGTGTAACAAAGTTTCATCGTCAGTAAAACCATTTCCATTATGCAGGTAACTCCCTGCATATAATATGTACAATAATATAAAACAACGCCGTCTATTCTGTCTGTGAAGTGGTTGGTTTTAACTGTAATATGATTCAGCAAACGGGGGGAATCGGTGAAAGTCGGATGAACTGATCAATGGTAAGGAATGTTCGTATGAAGGACAAGGGAAAAAGGAAAAAGAAAACCACACAAGTATTTACTAGTAAGTACATTTACCTCAAAAAGAGCTTTTTGTATCTGTCGTTGAGGTGGTGGTGATAATGGAGTGCGCGTGAGCTTGTGTGTACATGTGTGTGTGTGTGTGTGTGTGTGTGTACGTGTATGTGTGTGAGTGTGTGTGTGTGTGCACGGGCCCACCTAAAGATCTATGGGAGAGTATTATGTTCATGAGTATAGAAAATATATATTATACTGTTAAAAGGTGGAGACTATAGCCCAAGACAGAAGTCCATGTAGAGCACTTGTTGATGGCCCTTACTCCAGCATGAGGTGGAAAGTGATAGTAATGATGAAGCACATGTACATAATACTCTCATTCATATATGGACATGCGTGTGTGTATATAATATACATGTATATAATATACATAAATTAGATGGCGCCCACAAACAGTCGGCTCCTTGCCCGTTCGCGGATGTTTTTTCTTGGTACATAATAATATTATGTATCACTTTTATTTCCAGTCCACCCCCAGGGCGAGGTTACGCTGATAGGGTGTGCTTTGCCGCGATATTATACTTTGTAAGTATAAAATAGCATCGGTTCTTATAACAGGAGGGAAACAGAGTGAAACAACTAAATGATAACACAGAGAGGAAGGCGCATTTCATGAAAGTGTGTTTTTTTATCTTGGAGAGGAAAAGGATTGCCTTGTGGAAAAATGGGGACAAGTTAGCTCCTAGCATTATTTATCACATATACGCAGCTCACAGACAGCCAAGACAGCTAAATGCCGTATGTTATCAGTTCAAGAAAAAAGGGCAGTGAGCAAGAGGTTGGCCTTTACTAAACTGGTTCTTGGTAAGTTTAGAGCAAACAAAAACGTACGAGCATTCTATACAGATAGATGAGGAAATAATAGCATTACTTAGCCTTCATGCTAAAAATTCAATCCTGCGATTCTTTTTGTTTCTGGCTGAAAGTGGAAAGGTACATGAATGTTCTTTTTTACACTGCGCTCTAATAGTAACAAGGCTTCACACTTGAACACTCAAGTGCATTTCTGCACATAACCCAGCTTTTGCCCGACTGACTTAAGGCTTAAGGATATGTGCGCGTGTTTTGGTTCTGCTATTTTATGTGTAGTGGCTCACGCATGTACAAACGCAAAAAAAAAAAATCAAAATCAAAACCCGTATACTAGTGCCTCTATTAGGAATGTATTGACCCTTGTGTAGATGGGTGACTTGGCGCTACCCCTTTATAGCAACACCCCATGCCACTGCATATAT